>NW_027185777.1:10494245-10544827 GCF_028583685.1 Petaurus breviceps papuanus | reverse complement strand
GAAGGAAGGAAGGAAGGAAGGAAGGAAGGAAGGAAGGAAGGAAGGAAGGAAGGAAGGAAGGAAGGAAGGAAGGAAGTTGTTTTTTCCTTTGTACCTAACACATAGTCAGTAGTTAGTAAATGCTTGCTGAAGTGAAACAAATTGTTTCTACTTCCTGGTAAGCTTCACTCATTCTACTCAGTTTTCCTCTCTCATCTATCTCAATTTTACATAGAAAATAAAGCTGATTTAAGTTACACTTGGCTATGCCTAAGTGTAATCAAAATGCAATGGAGTTCACTCTTGTGAGTTTTATACATTACAGCAAATGAAGAGAAAACTATTGTATTTTGTCCATTCTTCCTGAACTAAAAATCCTATTCAATTGCCATATTTACACCTTTTCAAAGCTGCTAGTTCTATAACTTACAATCTGTTTGACCCCGTCCAAATGACTTACCCTTCCCATGCTACAGTTTTCTCATCTGTAAAATGAGAATTGGATGACTCCCATAGTTCCTTCCTGCTCTAAATCAATGATGTTGTGAATACAGTCTTGAGGGCTTCAGGACTGCAGATGTTATTCATCAGAAGGCCTTTGGGGAAGCATACAAACATCAGGAAGGAAAATTATGCAGAGAACAAAATACATTTCCTGCTCAACGATAAGGAAGCAGAAAAGGAGAACTCAATGGGGGAAAAAGGTCTTGATAATAGATTCATAGAATATTAGGGTTGTCTAGAACTTTAGTGATCATCTCCTTCCAACTCCTCACTTTACAGACCAGGAAACATTGGCCCAGAGATAAAAAGTGATTTGCTCAAGGCCATGAAGCTATATGGCAAAACTGGGACCAGGACCTAGCTCGGTGATCTTTCTACTACTTCAGTCTCCCAGCTCAAAGGTTCTAGACTGCTGTACAAGAATATATAAAAGAATGGTACCATAAGAGATAGAAAAGACTCCTCAAATTAGCTAAATAAGCCCCCAAACTGCTTCAAAAGAAAAAAGACCAAACAAGTCTATTCTTGCTCTATGGGACATCTTTACAATCATTTAACTTCTCTTGTCTTCAGCTTGCAAAATTAAGAGGATGAAGCTGATGACCTCTAATATCTCTTGAAACTCTTAATACCAATCTAAATAAGTCTGACTGTGCAATCTTGATGAATGTCACTGTGGAAGGCAGAGTTGATACCTAAGTACTTTATTCTTTCTTCTGCCTCCCTGCTTAATAGGGGCAACTATCTTTACTGACACTTTACTTATCTTTACACTGTGATCTTTTCTTAAATGTGTCTTCTCCTTCATAATACCTTTTTCTCTGGAGATTCAATCATTCACAACAATTAACTCATTTTTTATCCAAGGGGTAAAAAATAATGTCACTTAGGTTTGCATGGTCCCTTCCTCTGCTATTTTGTGGAGATATCTGATGAAAATCATTTATACAATTAGGAAAAGCTCTGAGCCCCCAGTTAAGAAAATACCTGATATCCAGATAGTTTTGGTTCTTTGTCCTAATTTAAATTCTTTTATATTTCTAGTTATATTTGTATCAAGATCAGTACACAGGGAATATTGAGTGAAAGAAGCAAGCAGGGAATGTTGCAATGTCAACTACTGGATAGATGCAGGAGGAGATTAAGGAAAAGATTAGACCTTTTTAGAAACTTCCCTCAATCTTTGAAGAAGTGACAAGCAATGGCCATTTCAATCTATGGTAACTATTCCAAGATGCTTTCAGGAACTCAAAGGTCCCCTTTGATCCTGTCATTCTCCACTACAATTCAGTTCTCTTTTTCAATTACCCCTTTTATCTGTTGCCCCCTGTACTACCAATTCATTCCAGCTTAGTTTGTCAAATCTTGGGCAGGGTGGGAATTCTCCCCAAGGCTGCTATGGTCCCTACCCCCTTTCTTTCAGTCTCCTCTCTTATAGATGGTATCTCTTTTAAAAATCCTGGGCAGGGTTCAAATCCATCTTCTGACTCAAAAATCACGATAGTTCAAATCATTTTCAGGGCTACCAGAGAAGATTTTTTCCTATGAACTACATCCCCTTCTTTCCTCTTCTTACATTTCCACCACTTTGCAGGCCCTCATCACTTCATGCCTTGACTACTGCAAATAGCCTGCTGGCTCAATTCTCTCCTCGTTCCAATCCATCCTTCATTCAGCTACCAAAGCAATTTTCCTAAAGCACAGGTATGACCATGTCACTCCCTCTACTAAACAAACTCCAGTGCCTCCTTATGGCCTCCAGGATCAAATATAAAATCCTCTATCTGGTATTCAAAGCCCATCATAACCTAGCCCCCTTCTACTTTCCAATTTTCTTACAGCTTACTCTATACCATATACTCTTTGATCCAGTGACATTGACCTACTTGCTATTCAATAAATAAGACCCTTCATTGCTTAGATCTGGACACTTTTTTCTGATCACTTTCCCTCCTCAATTCTGCCTACTGACTTCCCTGGCTTCCTCTAAGCCCCAACTACATTCTCATATTTTATAGAAAGCCCCTTTTCATTCTAGTGCCTTCCCTCTACGGATTACTTCCTATTTATTCTATATGTAGTTTATTTGCTTATATTTATTTTCATGTTATCTTCCCCATTCGTCTGTAAGCTCCTTGAAGGCAGAGACCATCTTTTGCCTCTTTTGTATCCCCAGAACTTAGTACGGTGCCCGGCACATAGAAAGTGCTTAATAAACTTCAATTGCTCAGTTGAACCACAAAATTCATGAGGTCAGTCAGTTTGCAAACATCTATCATATCTGCTTACAAAAATGCCTATCCCCTCAACTATCCTGAAAGAATATCGTTCTGTGTCCTTTTCTGCCCTGGAAAAAAACACAGGAACTTGAGAAGAGGGAAAGAGGGAGGGGCCAAGCATAGTACATAAGGCCAAGTGAGGACAATATAAGAAACAACTTGTGCTTCATCCTGCATTTTTAAGCCATGATCCATTTTATTTAAATGTTCATCTTCCAGCAAAACTTCTGTTTTGAAAAGAAACCTCAAAGGGTTCTCATTGTGTCATTTTTTATATCACCAATCCCAGATTTCCTATAGAGATGCTAGGCCAGATGCACAATGGCTACTTGGGGAAAATGACCTAGTATCTCTCTGCCATATTGAAATATTTTTCTGTTCCCACTCTCTCAAGCCATAACTGTATTAACCAACTTTTGTTTGCTTTTTTCTCTTGTTATTACCCTTTTATAGTGGAAGTTTCTGAACAAAGGAAAAGTAAATGGTTTGAAACCACCCTTGGAAAAGGACTATCGTCTTGCTCAAAAATTAAGAAAAGAAGATTATAAGGCAAGAGAAAGGAGAACGAGATACAAGTCCTCAGAAGCAAGAGGAAATAAAGATGATCTCAACTTAAAGATAATTTGGGGTCCAAGAGTAGGTAAAGGTGTCCACATCAAGGACCACCAAGTATCTCCATCCCTAAAGCAAGATCTTCCCTGAAAATCATAACAATGATTAGCATTGATTCTTGGTTTATGAAGGAGGAAGAAAGATTAAAATAAAACCTATCTCCCCAATGCAAATTATTCCAGGAGAAAAAAAAATCATTCCTCAAACTAACAAGACATAGAGAAAATAGCTTGAACTTTTTTTTTCCCTACAGCTGATGAATAGTCAGTGCTTCACAAAGGTTTATTGAATGAATGATCCAATGAATAATTTAGCCATTTGTTCCTCTCTGTATAATCAGAACACTACCACATGAAATTCCAATGGCTCCAGGTTTCTTCCAAGAAGAAAGCAGAAAACGAAAGTAAAACGTACTGCAATACGGCTTATAGTTTGGTATAACTACTAGGCTATATTTGCACAAAGCAAAATATGGTAATGGAATCTGGCAATAGAAAGCCTCATTTAAATTTAACATAATCCTTGAAGACAGGGCTAGGATCAGGTTTACTATGTGGCATACTATATACCTCCTAACTGGAAATGTGATGTGCATATTCACAAGCATCCCACAGCATTCTGTGCTTAAGGATAAAATTTCACAAATGTAATGAATTTTAAAATATGCAAGCTGCTGCCTGTGTTTACACAAGAGCAATTTTATTTTCTAGCTAAAATAATGAAAAAAATTATTTCCAGAAGAATTCACAACTACTAAACTACTTAATTTTCAGGCAGATGTGCCAAGATAGATGGTGGGTAGGCAATTTGTGTGATTTCTCCATATTTTACCTGCCAAACTGAAATGGGATGAATGATATTAATGAAAACCCAAGCAGTCACAGCAACCCTTGACTTAATCCATATTTAACAAGTATTGACAAGCTCTCTTTTTTCAATCAGGATAGCACTCATTATATACCATCTGCTTTTAGTAAAATAGAATTAATTCAATTGTTAAATTACAAATGTAAAGTCCTAAGTTATAAATGTGTTTGATTACATTGGACTCTGGGTTGATTTTCCTAGAGCGTTGAGGAGAGCCGGTTCTCAATTACCTAAAGGTCAGATAATTCAGGCCCCTGGCTCCTCTCTTTCATTTCTGCTTTTGCATTCCATTGACCATCATTGGTCCTTTCACCAAAAAGTGGACAAAAGAAGTAGGAAGAATTGAAATTTAACTTAAATTCAGCTGTTATGAAGAAATGACTCAGCTTCTAGATCCAATGTCACCACCATATTTTTATCCAAATCATTTTCAGGACTAGAGAGTAATAAAAAATAGCATTGAAAATATTTCTCTTAAAGTAGAGAATCTTAACCTGGAGTCAGATCTGTGAATAGATTTTAGAGGGTCTATAACCTTGAATGGGAAAAAAAAATCTTTGTTTTGCTAAATACTAAGAGAAATCTAATGCTTCCTTCCATTATTTAAAAACTTTTTTTCTGAAGCCCACACAGAGTTTCCCAGATTGCCAAAGAATGGGTACACACACAAACATGTGGGTACTCATGTACACACACACACACACACACACACACACACACACACACACACACACACACACACACACACATACACAGAGTTAAGAAAATATGTCCTAAATGGTAATGTCAATACTTTGAATGAACTTCATGGGTTTTTTTCCCAAAACAATTTCCTTATTTCTACATTTACAGACTACCTAGTAATTTGACATGTAAACTTAACTCAACTGACATGCATTTATTAGGTCCCTACTATGTGCAAGGAACTATTTCAGTCACTAGAGATATTAAAATAAATTGAAAAATAATTTCTGTCCTCAAGTAGATTATATTCCATTGAGGTCCAAGGTGAAGATACAATTTATAAACAGAGGAATAAATATGATATAATTTGAAGAAAGAAATAGTTAATAACCAGGTCAGGAAGACTTTGAGGGCCCTCAGTTTTAACCTTGAAGGAAGGGGAGGATTCCAGTCAGAAATGAGGACTGAGTTGACTGTACGTTCTGTAAATTCTTACTTTCTCATTTAATAGCTCAGGGTTGTAGCTACTCACCAAATGAACTGATGGAAGCAAACTGCATAACCACATCTGCCATCTCATTATATGATCCAGATTGATAGAAGACATTATCCTAAGTACTTACTGATAAATGATAAAAAGGAACTATCTTTTGGGGGGAAAATGACTATAATTTAATGGTCTGAGCAACTATGCTGAGTTTATCCATATTTTTAGCCCATTAATCACTTTAGCTTGGGCAAATCAAAGGAGGTGGGAGCACCATAAGTTCAGAATAATGATCGCTACCAAAAGCAAAAATAAGCCTACGTTGCCGGTGTTACCCATTGGCAGCTAAGTCATGCAACAGATAGACATGCTGGACCAGACAGGGAGACCTGGTCACAGACACTTAACTAGGTCTGTGTAGATGACTCAGGGGTGTGTGTGTGTGTGTGTGTTTGTGTGTGTGTGCACGCACACGTGTGTGCAGGACAAAACAGGCAAAACAAGGGAGAAGTAGGAAATATACATACATTTTATGTATGTTTGTGTATATACACAGCTAAACATACATATACATACACACATGCACACGTGGCCTATTGGACATTTTGAACTGGAAAAACTTCAAACTCAACATGTCAAAAGAGAGTTCATTATCTTTCTCACCAAACCCACACCTTTTCGAAGCTTCCTTCTATCCATTTTCCAGTCTCTCAGGGTCACAATTTTAACATTATCCTCACTCTCTCTGTACCCATATTTTTCATCCATTGCCATATCTTACCATTTCTAATCCCGTATCTCTCACATTCAACTCCTCTCTACTCACACAGCAGTGAGCTTAGCTTAGGCCATCATTACCTCTCACCTAGATAACACTGGGTTGTACCAGGAATGGGGAACCTGCAGCCTCAAGGCTGCATGTAGCCCTCTAGGCCCTCAAGTGCAGTCTTTGGCAGAATCCAAATTTCACATAAAAAATTCCATTAATAAAAGGATTTGTTCTGTAAAACGTGGACTTAGTCAAAAGACCATACCCAAGGACCTACACAGTCACATGTGGCCTCGAGGCCACAGGTGAGTTATCCCAGTGGGTATCCTAACTTGTCTTCCTACACTGGTCTCTTAACAAATCTCCTACAACCCCAATCCATCTTCTACTCAGCTACAAAACATTTTCCATAAGCTCAGATCTGACCCATATTACTCCCTTTCTAAGCAAATTCTAGTGACTCTGTGTTGCTTCTAGGATCAAGTCTAACCTCCTTGGCTTGGCTTTTAAAGTCCTTCACAACTTAACCCCAGCCTTTCCTTTCAATTTCATTAGACATCACTCCCTTGTCCAAACTCCACGGTTAAGCCAAGTTGGCCTGTTCTCTCATTCTCACACATAGCACTCCATCAATTTCTATGCCTTTTCACTACCTCACATGCCTATAACATGCTCTCTCATCATGTCTGTCTCACAAAATGTCTCTCACACATCATCTTCTAAATGAAGACTTTCCTGGACCCCACCCAAGTAGCTACTGCTCTCCCACTATAATTACCTTGTAATTAAGTACTTTGCCTTTATTTGTATTTATTCTCTATATACTTGTCCATAAATAAATATTATATCCTCAGAAAGAATATAAGGTCTTTAAGAAAAGGGTTTCTTTGTTTCCCCGTGCCTAAGAGGGCACCTGACATGTGGTGGATGAATAATACATGTTCGGTAATTAATTGGTATGAACGGAAAATTCACCCAGAAGGTAGTGTTGGAGAGGAATAGAAATCAACAATAGTCTCTGAAGCACAAACCCTACAGAAATCATATCAATCAAAGTAACATAATCATGATTGCTAGCATTTATATTCTTCATGAAAGTTTGCAAAGCACTTTACAAATCTGATGTCATTTGATCTTCACCTCTCCCTGTGAGGCAGTTGTTATTATCCACATTTTATAAATAAGGAAACTAAGTCTGAGAAAGGTTAAGTGACTTGACTAAGGTCACACAGCTAGGAAGTGTCTGAGTCAGTATTTGAACTCAAGTCTTCCTGACTATAGGTCCAGTGCTTTACCTTCTAAGGCCACCTACCTGCCTAAATGAAAACAACAAAATCTCAATGCCATTACCCCCAAAGACTATTTCCATGAAGTGATAAGAACTGATTTTTTAGCACCTACAGTACTTAAAAGATTACGTTTGGGGCAAAATATTTTTTTTTGTGTAGCTGAAGTTTTAGCATTTAAAAGGAACCAAAAATACTGTACGAGAAAAACAAAGAATCTTTGAAATCAGCCGCCACAACTTACCTAATCTTTATGTGAGATAAATGACAAGGATGACATTTACTACAATGCTTCTTTCTTGTCATTAAATTCCCAGGTACCTAACCTAGTGCCCCATATGGGCTAGATGCTTACTAAATGTTTTGATTGAATACATATTTTTGTTTTAAATGAAAACATTAAAACAAAGAACTAATTCAGAAGGAAAAGTAGAGTCTTCTGTTTTATAACTTTGGTGAATGAATAAAGAGAGAAAAAGAAACAATCAAGTCATCTTCAGGAATAACTGTAATAAAAGTTGAAGAAGATAGGCCATTATACTTAGAATATATAATAAGCAGTTTGGTGACCTTAAAAAGCAAAAAATGGAGGGGGGAGCTAGGTGGCACAGTGAATAGAGCACCGGCCCTGGAGTCAGGAGGACCTGAGCTAAAATTTGGCTTTAGACACTTAATCTTACTAGCTGTGTGACCTTGGACAAGTCATGTAAGCCAAATTGCCCTGCCTTCCCTCCTCCAAAAAAAAGAAAAAAGAAAAAATGGGGATCATTCAAGGTACCTTCTGAAAGAAGGATCAACAGGATTTCATGAGTGAATAGTTATGGAGGGCACAGGAGAAGGGACTACAAAAAACTGATATTAGCATCCTAAGGTAACTAGTAGATTTATAGAAATAGAGAAATTAGCTAGAGTCTGCTAGTTTAGGGCATGTAGACTTTGAAGGGAGATAGCTCAAAGATTATAAATTCATAGAGGGTGCTGATATCCCAGAGCTTTCCTGGCTCCATTGTCTTTATTCTCACTATTTCCAGTGCCTGAAATGTCCACTCTCCAGCTTTGCCTGCACTCTGAGATTCTGCTCAAATGCTACCTACTTCAAGAAGACTTCTCTAAGTGGCTTCTCAGACCTTTCATAACACTTAAGTAGTGTATTTAAAAAGATACATAGGAAGTTTAAAGAACTATTTACACTTCTTGGCTCCTTTTGTAGGTGTAAATTATCTCCTCCATCAAACTTGATGAAACTGTAAAACTCTAGTCATTGGTTAACTGAATGATCAGTCAGGTCCCAAAGGGGTAGCCTATAAAAAGTAAACACCATCTTTGATCTCATCATTCTAGACTGGGGGGATTCTGTCTGTTTAGCTAATAGAGTCATTCCTAGTAGTTGAAAAGAGTCAGT
This sequence comes from Petaurus breviceps papuanus, assembly GCF_028583685.1. Taxonomy (NCBI): domain Eukaryota; kingdom Metazoa; phylum Chordata; class Mammalia; order Diprotodontia; family Petauridae; genus Petaurus; species Petaurus breviceps. The sequence continues at coordinate 10,535,958 of NW_027185777.1, read as the reverse complement.
ATTGGAAGAAAAACCTAGATCTTGAGAAGGAATCATTCATTGTATTTTCCTTTTGTACTTCTTTCAGATACCTCCAAGTAGGGAGATTTCTCTCTCCTCCTTGACTAGCCTAATAATAGAAACATGCGGTGGAAGAACTCACCCAACAGAAGATGCCATACACAGCAGAGAACCAGCCAAGAGAGTCTTGCTGGAGAGCTGAGTCATGAAGAGGAGTAGACTCAGAGAGTGCTGCATAAAAACCTGCCCAGACAGGAACAAAGAAGATAAGAGATAGAAAGGCCTGGAACGATGGAAAGTATGAGCCACTTTGGTCATCTGTATTCCCTACATGTGTCTTTATCTACTCGTTTTTCTGTGTCCTCTCTTCTCACTGTAATACTATATGTGTTTATGAGTATGTCCAAAGTGTGAAGTAAAACATTTTGTTAGTCCTCCTTGTTCTATGCTAGGAAGCAAAAATGATAAACAGGAGCTAGAAAGCTCAGTTTTTGTACCAAAATTCTCAAAGAACCAAAGGAAGATCCTTGCCAAGTAGGCTAGATCCTCTACAATGGATTTACAGAAAGACTTTCATGACAATCCACAAGATGGGAGGAGCTGGAGAGAGAATTCACATTGACATGACCAACAATTCATTGAACCATCAATGGCAATGTTTGCACAATTAGTACTCCTAATAAACACTGGATGCAGGTGCTGAGTAACTAAATTTTGAAAACCTTACAATTATACAAAATATTAAAAAGAAAAGCAATCAGTTTCACTGATCTTACTTATACATGCCTTCTTCCTCCTCCCTGCCCTATGCCTTTCTATGTCTTAGGTTAAAACATCCTTTTATAATAATTGACTGCACTGGGAAGCATTCTATTATTCCAGAGGATAAAGCATTCCTTTCACTCATTTATTCAGTCATTAAAGATATATTTGTTAGGACAGAAATAATGAAGTTAGACATGCTGTAGTCAAAGTGGAAAATTATTTTTCAGTCAGGAAGAAGTGTCCAGCAGATAGTTGGAAATATGATTCTAGGGTTCAAGACAATGACAAAGATTCAAATACATATCTTATAATCATCACTACAGAGGTTATCATCAATTCTGTGGAAGTAAATGAAATCACCAAAGTTTGTGAAGATTTTACCTCAAATTAGTCTTTCTAAGGCTATACATACATTCATGGCATGTTAAGTGATAGCTAAGGCTGTATATGGGGAACACGAGATATTTTGTCCTCTTGCAGACTCGAGAGCCTCTTGGTACATCCTGGCTTTTTTTTAAACTTAGACTGCCTTTTTTTACCCGGAATTCCATACCCAGGTCATGGCTGAATTAATGCTGTTGCTGTTGTGAATTTCCCTTGTGCAGAAATCAAAATTTTAACTATCTCATTTGCAATCCAAAAATCCTCTCCCTCCTATTAAATTTAGATAGTAGTCCCTGTAAGCAACTAAAATTTATGAGTCTAAGCAATTATTTTAATACTTTCTTTTAATCATAAGTATTTGAAAATAATTTCCCAAAATGGAGGTTTAGTAACCCCTGGGTACTCACCAGTAATTCTCCACTCCTGCTTTTCCCTCCTCCGCTTTTTTTTTCTTATGCATGCTTTTATTTAACTAAAAACATACATCTTAAATCTCAGGTGCCACTTTCCCCACTCCCCCCCCCAGAAAAAATCCTTTGTATTGACTTAGCTGTGCACAGGGTTTGGTGCATAGTAAACACAACAAATATGTGTTAATTGGTTGTATGTGTTGCACCCTCTCAATAAAATATGTTTCTTGAAGTCAGAGACTGTATCTTCTATTACCCAGAGTCCAATATGGTACGTGGTGTTCAAAAGGTTATTAGCAAATGATTATTTAATTTATTTATAATCATTACACGTAATATCAGACATATATCCAGCCACAAACTCATTTTAATTTTCCCAACATGCAGTGTATGAAATGTCATGATCATTCTGAATGAAAAAAAGAATGAATTATGTCGAATAAATGAGTAAACCATAATGTTAAACAATGAAAAATCAGACCTAGATCATCAGAAGGCTCAACTCAGGTTCAAGACTTTTAAACTCCACAAGCTGATTACAATTCGAGCACATTCCCCCAGTGCTTTGGCATTCATCCTCCAACACAACTTGTCTCTCTATAGCCATTACCATAGTGTGAACTGAGCTATTTTGTAATTAGCAGTGACAGCTATAACTTATGGGTAATGGACACAAGCCACAAATATAGCCTTTTTAATCCTTTCTGGAGACAGGTCCTAAAAGGAAAGACAATTCTCAGTTATCTGTGATGACCATCCCAAGGATCACTGGAGTCTATGGAGAACTCTGAAAATGACAAGATCTAAGGGAGTCCACAATTCTGGCCTACGTCTTCTTGACTCTCCATCTTGGTATCCCATCGCCTCACAAGTGACTAGAGCAGTGACAGTCACATGCACGCACACACACACACACACACACACACACACACACACACACACACACACACACACTTTACTCAGGAGTCAAGATACAGCTTTTTAAAAAGCTGAAGGAAAGCAGCAGGAATTCATTTACCCAAGGTTCTAGGTGTCTCAATGTGGGATGAATTCAGGACACCACTTACGTGGAACAAGAAGTTTAAAACTGAGCATTGATGCCAATGATTAACCAAAAACAAAGTCCTCCTCTTCTTCCCTCTAAGATTTTTCCTACATTGTGACACCTTCCCCTTTAGGCACTTGTTAGCTTCTTATCTTGTCTCCCCTCATGCATCCATTGACAGAGTCATATTCAACACTTTCAGTTCCCTGACATGAAAGTACATTACATGTACAGTAATGTATAAATTACCAATAAAATTTAGGGGAAATTATCCCTTCTGGGGTATTCCCATTTTCAGAAGAAAATCTCTTAAGACAAAACAACAAAACAGTAATGATGGAATTTGGGCAGCAGCAAGACAAGTTAGATGTTCATCTCAAGTGGTGGGAATCTTTTATACTACCTTTGAAATCACACCATTAGGACAACTTCTTAATTCCCTAAGGTACAGCTGTCTATCACCTCACAGGATCATAGAGCAAGAAGGGATTTAACAAACCACTGTATCCAACACTTTCATGAGGAAACTAAGTATCAAAGATGTCAAGTGAGTCCAGGGTCACACAACTAGTAAGTGTCTAAGGTAGGATTTGAAGCAAAGCTTTTCGTATTCCAAAGCTAATCCTTTGACTCATCTCTACATTGTCCCACTAAGAGAATATCTGGGACTTTTCTGGGGAAATGTCCTTTAGTCAAGATTTTTAACATCTTCCTTTTAGTCTTTTACTTGGCATAGACAAAAAGTACAACTGAATAGGTAAGCTTTGCCTTCTTTGATTTCTCTTGAGGTATGACTCTAGTAGACGTACTATTGAAGTGGAAAAATATGCCTCAAGGTTGAGACTAGGAGGAAGAGGGCAACAAAAAAATCAAGAAGATAATCAAGAAGTCAAAGAGAAAGAGGATAAAGAAGATGACACTGAAAAATCAGAGTTGACTACATCAGCATTAGTAATTAAACAGAACTCTGGGGCAGCCAGGTAGCACACGAGTAAGAGCACCGGCTCCAGTGTCGGGATGACCTGTGGATCGAATCTGGGCTCAGACACTTAGCACCCACCCAGAAACACCTGGCCGTGTAACCTTGAGCAAGTTACTTAACCCCAATTGCTTTAAAAAAAATTAAACAGAACTCTCATCATGTCTACATTGTATTTAAAAATGCTAATTGTAATAGTCTTGTTCCATCCAGAATTTGGCAAAGATACTTTAAAAAGTATCTTTGTGAAACTACTGACTTGAAGACTGTTCACTCAGCAAGCAGGAAAAGAAACAAATCAAAACCCATGGCTCAAGTAAAGCCAGTCTTCCTTAACCTGGGAAGACAAGGAATCATTTTAACGTAAGCCTGAGCTTTAATGAGAGACTCATAAGCAACCCTCATCACAGTATTAGCAAACTGATACATTTCTCCTTATGAAAAGACCTTAAAAGGCTTATTTTTCTACATGAAGGTAGGCCATCATGATTGTCAAATGTATTCTAATTGATTTAATGTCTATTAAAATTCTGTTTTCAAAAATAAAACACCCAGACATGATAAATAAATGATCAGTCATCCGTCACTGCTAGAAATATCACATTGATTATAAATTATATAAACTGAAATGATGCTTCAGGAAAAAAAAACCTTCAAACATGGCTCTCAGATATAGAAAATAAGGAAAGAGGAAAGTCAAGTGTTTAAATGGACTTGTCATGGTCAGATAGGTATTAGACTTCAAAAGCCTGTTAAGAATGACTGAAAGACAAAAAGAGGAAAAAGAACCTCAGCCCATTTTATCACTTCTTCAATATTTGACTGAGGTCATTAAAATTCAGGATCTCCAATTAAAGTTTATCAAAAATATTCATTTCAGAATGATATAATAGGCTGACTCCTTGCCCAGGAATTTAATATACTGTGAAAGGAGTTTGGTAAGCCTAAAGCTATTCTCTTTAACACACACACACACACACACACACACACACACACACATATATATATATACACACACACACACACACACACACACACACACACACACTAAAGTGAGTTTAGGGCTTCTAGAAAGGAGAAAGAAACAGGAGAAGAGGATTCTTTCTGCCTTCCAAAGGAAAATTATAAGCAGAGCAGTTCTTTCTACAAGGAACAATAATAATAAGATAAAGGAACTGGGTCCTAATGTCCTGTTGACCATTTGACAAAAATGCACTTATCTAATGTTATACACATATGGAAACATAGGTGTCCTTTCTACTAGAACAGAATTTCTGTTGACAAAATTAATCATTTAGGCACTAAATTATCCAATCAAAAATATTTAATAAGTATCTTATACTTAGAAAAAAGAACCTATGCTAGGTAATGAGGGAAATACATCATGTTTGAAAATCTTCCTATACATATACTTAAGGAGTTTGCATTATACATTAACATATTAAAAAAGAATTAATTTTTTCATCTCAATAAAATTTTATTTCTTTGACCTATGGCATTCCCTGTTGAGAAAACTCCCTTCACTGAATCATATCATTAACTCTTCTGCAACTTATAGTCTTGGAAAGGTACCTAGGGCACTGAGAGGTTAAATTACATGCTCAAGATCACATAGTCTAGGGGACTTGAGTCCAAGTTTTAATAACTCCAAGGCCAATTATCTATGCACTGCATTATGCTTACTCTCAAGTGTTAACAAATAGAGAGTAAATAATAAGGGCCAAATGAATGGCAGTTAAAATATGTCCTTTAGGAATTCGGAGGAAAGATAGGTTGCTTAAGGTTGTGGTAGGTCTGAAAACTTCATTTCATTTAACAGCATCATCCCAATTAAAGAAACTTCACTGACCAGGTATTATTATGAATTCTAATATGAATAAATCCAACAAAGATCCCAGTGGATAAAGCAGAGTTGGGGGAGAAGGGATTATCAGAAAAATCAAGGTTTTCTCTTACAGAAGGGCTATGTATCAGTTGACAAGATCCCAGAATTACGAAACTTCTCTATAATATCAAAAGACTTATAAAAGTTAATAAATATATGGACTTTGTAGTATATATAGGAATGAGATAGCTCCTGGTATCCTAAAATTATTAGCATAAATGGGGATCGCTACCCATCTTAAATGCTTCCTTAAAAATTTTTCAACCTGATATATTAGGAAATGGAGCTGGTGAAAACATCTCAGATTTTAAAATGTCAAAATTTAATTCACTTTATGGGTCAAATTTATTAGGTAATATATTCACCAAGTCAAAAGACCATTATAGATACTTTTTCCTAACTGCACATGTTCCTGTAAACATGTCTAAATAGAATTGCCCTTAGAGGAAATATGGTACAATGCAAAGAACACTGAAGTTACAAGCAAAAGAGCTGTATCTCAAAGTGAAGTGAGAAGAACCAGGAAAACATTGTGAACAGCAATATTGTAATGATGATCAACTGTAAAAGGCTTAGGACCTCTAATCAACACAGTGATAGACAATTACAAAGGATTCGTGATGAAAAATGCTATCCAGCTCCAGAGAAAGAAATGATGAACTCTGGGAGAGGAGCTAAAGGAAGAAAAATTTTGGAACTCAATTTTTTTTAAATGAATGTTAAAAATGAAATAGGTTTTTTAAATCTACATATAAGTCCTTCATTTGACACTTGCAAATTGTGTGATTCTGAACAAGTCAATTAACCTCCTTAAACCTTACCTTCATCATTTGTATAGAGAGGGAGAATGACTGGACCAATAATGATAATGATATATAGAATTGATATAGGGATGCTCAGATGAGATAATTCCCTCAATCAGTGGAGATCAGCCACTTCTCTGCAACTTAAGGTCTCAAACTATAGTCCTAAACATTGAGAGGGGCCACTAGTGGGACTTGAACTTAGGTCTCCCTAGTTTCAAAGAGCTCTTTATCCACACCATCACACTGTCTTTCATTGGTTAAATGGAGACAATATTTGTACTGCAGAGTTCACAAAATCATTTTAAGAGAGTCTCAAAACTTGTAAAAATAATGCAAATGCAAGCTATTAACATAAATTAGGGTATTATTATTGCTATTATTGTGGTTATTATCATTGTCAACAGCATGTGTGAAGAATAAAATGGAAAGAGGATAGAGTGAAGGCAGGAATTAAGAATAATTAAAGAACAAAAACAATTAAGACACTATGATAATTTGAGAATTAACTAGTTGAAATATAAATATTCACAGAAGGTAAAACTAGATTTCAACTACCTGCAATAAAATTAATAAAGCAAATAATATGCCTCTGCTTTTTTCATTATTAATTCAGTGCTTTTATGATATTAGATACCATTCTTGCCATAGAGGAGTTTTGTCTCTGACTTTATTATCTTTCTGTTTCTACTCTAATGATTTTGTTGTAATTGTTTTTCTATTTGCTAAGTCATTTAGTGGTAGTAAAGAAGGATTTTTTTTAGCATTCTTTATCCTTTTGTGTTCATCATCACATTATCCATTATATTCCAAGTTCTAAGGAAATTGTTTCTATTATGGTTAAAAAAGAATATATACTTCCTACTACCATCAATGTACAGTAAATCTTAACTATAAGCAGTAATAGGTTTAATATATATTACAATTTTTCTTGGTCACTTACAAGTCAGTTTCAATTTTTTTGTCTACTATTGCCAGTTAGTTTGGTCCAGTATTCACATTTTTCCTTCATTATTTTTTAAGAATATAAAATCAATGTAATTCATATTTTAACATAATTTCTTCTGTTGTTCTGTTGTTCTTCATATGTTCTCTCAGTGTTTTATCCAACCTCGTCTACTTAAAAAAGTTTTCTTTAATTGTAAAATAATTTGCAGATTAATGACAAAATAATCATAGAAGAACAAAATAGATTTCATTCTATCTAGGCAATATTAAGAAAAACAGGAAGAAAAAGACAAAGCAAGTCAATTTCATTACATAAAAAATAAATGTAAATGGTTAAATTTTTCTAACCAAAAGAAAAACTCTTATAGAATATATGAAGAAATGAATGTCATAAATGTACTGTTCAGTGGTGGGGGGGATTATTTAATGCAAAAATAGAACTAGATTTTTTTTTAAAAGACTGGCCAGAACTTTTACTGAAACTAAAAATTCAAAAATGTAACAGTTCTAGTAATGGTATCTGAAAGTGAAATTCAAATTAGAAAAAAAGAAATAATCCTAATTGCATTATAAAATGTAGAAAGGAAGGTGAATAATAAATGTATTACATATTTATATATATTTATATAATATATAATAAAATAAATATAAAATATAATAAATTCACTTAAATGGACAAAAAATCTTTGTTCAATAACAGTGATAGAAGAAACAAGCAAAATATGTAGCAATAGAATTTAACATTCCATTCTCAGAAAATGACTAGTAAAATTAAAAAGCTAACAAAGAAATCATGGATTTGAATTGCCAATAAGGTGGAACTAACAGATGAACTAATTTGAAAGAGCAAACAATATGTGCTCTTTTCAAGTAAATTGAAAGACCTCAATTAGTAGGATAAGTATTTGTTATTCCTCAAAACTACTGGGAAATCTTGAAAGCAATGGGGCATAAATTAGTATTGGCCAACATCTTACACCATAAGACAAGTTCCAAATGGGTTAACGACAGATATAAAAGGTCATATCATAGATAAATGATAGGAGCAAGAAATGAAATACCTGTCACAAAAAAATGTATAAAATTTATAACCAAACAAGCATAGAGAACACAGAAGATAAGAGAAAATTTTTATTATGCAAAATTAAAAGGCTTTTGCACAATCAAACTCAATGAAGTTAAAATGAGTAGAGAAATAGTTGACTGAGAGGAAATATTTGTAGCAAGCTTCTCTTAATAAAATCTGATGCCCAAGATAAATAAAAAAGTATTCAAACATATAAAAGCAAGAACCATTCCCCAGCAGGTAGTCAAAGGATATAAAAAGGTAATTCTCAAAGGAAGAAATTCATGTTATCAGCTAACATACCAAAAAAAAAAAAAAGCTCAAATCACTAATAATTAGAGAAATGCATATTAAAATAATTCTGAGGTTCCCTGTCAAACTTTTCATATAATCAAAGAATTGTTTAAAAAAGGAAAATAGACATTTTTGAAAGATCTGCAGAAAAAAATAGGCACACATTCACTGATGGTAAAGCTATGGATTGGCTCTGTCATTCTGGCAGTTACATTGAAACTATGTTCTCAAAATCATAAACTGTGTATATCCTTTGGTCAAGTAATGTCACTATTGGGCCAATGTCACCAAAAAGATCAAAGAAGGAGGAAAATGACCTATTTGTACAAAAATATTTATAGCAGTTTTTGTTACAGTAAAGAATTTAAAACAAAGGGGATATTAATAAACGTTCCATCATTCAATAAACATTTCTGAATTACTTACTTCTGTGCCAGGCACTATGCCAAATGATGAAGATACAAAGAAAGACAAAAGTCAGACCCTACCTTCAAAGAGCTTACAATCCCATCAAATGCAGAATGGCTGCATAAATTATGATACATGAACATAACACTGCTATTGCTCGAATGACAAAAGAACAATTTCAGTAAAACCTGGGAAGACTTAGATGAATTTGTTCAGAATGAAGCAAGGAGAGCACAAAGAAAACCTAGAGGGGAGAGAGAATAGGGTTAGCAATAATCTTGCCCAAAAAGGTCACCAAAGAATTTATTAAAATGTAGAGAAAAGAACAGAAGGAAACATGAACAAGCAGAAGAGTTATGAAAACTGCATGTTGAATGATTTACAGTTCCATGTACAAGCCTCTTTTTCTAAGTTACTTTTATTTGGAAATGCCCATTTTATTTTCTGTCTTTTAAGTTCAGAATTTAAAAAAAAAATAAAGTCCCTACAACTGAAAAATACATTTGAAATTATCATTTGACAATAACTGTAATAAATAAAAATTTTAGTAAAATTTACTTTTATTTTTATTCATGTATTTTATTTTATAATCACCCTCATTTCTGTGCATAACTTCTGCCTCTTTTCCAGAGATTCATCCCTTATAACAAAGAATTTTTTTAAATAATTTAAAATCACAGTTCAACAAAATAACTGATAAAAAAAACTGTGTCTGACAGAGGATAAAATATTCCACACTTGTTGCACAACTCTATGAAGAGAGAAGATAGCATATTTTCTCATCTCTTCTATCATACAAAACTCATTTATTATAATTATACAGTGATCATTTTCCAGTCCATTTTTTATTTTTTGTTGTTATTTACATTTATATAGTCACTGTGTATATTTTCCTGATTATGTTTACTTTATTCTGTCAGTTCATTGAAGTCTTCCCATGATTCTCTGAATTCTTCATATGCATTTTTTTTCTTCCAACACAGTGGCATTATATTAATTTAAAACTTTCTTAGCTATTTCCCAAACAGTGAGGGTGTACTTTGTTTCTGGACCTTTGCTATCATAAAAAGTGCTTCATTAATATTAGATATTTTTTTCTCACTTGCATTTGACCTCCATTGGGTATATTCCTAAATATGAATCTCTGTGTCAAAGGGTATGATGATTTCAGTCACCTCTCTTAACATAATTCAAAATAACTCTCCAAAATGCTTGGACCAATTTCCACCCCAAGTATATTAGTGTTCTTTATATGTAACCCCCCTCTAACACTGACCATTCTCAAGATTTTTCATCTTGGTTAGTAAGTAATATCTCAAAATTGTTTTGATTTGCATTTCTCTTTATTTCTCTAATGTAATTTTCAGTAATAATGTATATGATAGTTAGCTAGATTTTTGTTAATTTAATACAGCAATATGCCAAGGTCCTGAGATTTCATTGGTATCTGGACTCCCTTCACTTAACCCAAACGGAAATCTGTTTCTAAATTATGGTATAAGAATGAGAAAGTTGTCAAAGGGGAAAAGAAGTGCCTAGGGTCATACAGCTAGTATCACAGGATCTTCCTAATACCATGTCAAGCATTCTACTGGTGTTTATGTCTTATCCTTCAGTAAATTTTGGTTGAATGAATGGATGAATGAAATAATCAAAAACAATCCTGACTGGTTTTAACTAGATTCAAATCTGAACCAGACTTTTAAAGGTTAAAATTTCTTTCTAAATACTCAATTCATTCCAAATTTTCTACTTCATTTTCACCTTCTTTCACAAAAGTATAAGAAACATTTGCAGCTCAGAAGTAATTCCAAGCTAATACAAGACAGTAATTTAAGTTGTAATATGATATCTGTACAAACAGGAATGTTGGTGCTTGCTGTGACAGGATCAACTCCCTTCTTTGTGTTGGCTTCTCTCATTTTCAGACAATGTTTGCCAACTAAGTTCATCATCTTGACCATAACAGGTTGCTAATAAAAGAAAAAATAATGACTCATTTTATTGCACCATAAGGTCACTTTGTAAAGTGTTTTCTTAAAAACAAACCTCGAAAGGTAGATAGAAGGCTATAGTTCTATATGACAAATAGGCAAGCTGTAGCACAGCAAAGCTGTGTGACTTAAAAAGGATGACACAGTTAATAAATGTTTTAACCAAGAACTAAAACCCAAGTCGATAGACTCTAAGCATATGGTGCTAGTATATGGTGTTGTCTTCCCTAAAAAGAAGCAAATAGGATACATTCCAGACAACACAGCTATTCACATATGTTTCACTACTATCAGCTGTAAGAGATGGAAACTTTGAAGTCTAATCCTAGGCCAAGCACAAAAAAAAAGAAAATATTTATTTCATGGGTTTCGTTTTCTTCTGCCAAGAAAGAGACAGACAGACAGATAGGGGGACAGACAAAGAGACAGAGAAAGACAACTGTCTTGGAAATGTCACCTATACTTTCACCTCTATGACAAAGACCCAAACTTACATGCCTAGCCCAACAGTAGCTCTACTGACTTCTAGTCCTGCATCACCAAATTCCTATCAGATACCTCTGATAAAGTCCCATTGACATTTTATACTCACTGTATCCAAAATGTGACTCTTCATTTGCTCCAAACCCTCCTCTCTTCCTAATTTCTTTATTCCTACTCAGTGGTACCACCCTCCTTCCCAACCTCAAAATCATGCAAATCTCTTCCCTTTGCTTCATCATTCATATCCAATCAGTTGCCCATTCTACCTCCACAATATTTCACAAAAACACCCCATTGCCACTCACACAACTGCCACCTGCTTCATGTCTGAACTACTGTAGTAGTCTCCTAGTTGGTCTCCCTGCCTTCAGCCTCTCCCTTCTCCACTACATCCACTAAATAGATAGCAAAAGTCTAAAGCACATGCCTAACTCTGACACTTCCTTGCCCAAGAAGCTTCAGGCGATCCTTCTCAATCCTAAGATAAAATCCAAACTTTGGTTTGGAATTTAAAGCCTTTCATAATCTTCCTCCAGCCAACCCTTCCGGATCTATTGCACATTGCTCTTTCACACACTCAATGTTCCAGCACAATTGACTTGCTTGCTATTCTCTGTATATAGAATTCTAACTTCTGTCTCCATGCTTTTGCAAATGGCTTTCCCTCAGGTCTAGAATGTACTCTCTCTTCACATTTTCTATATCCTTTAACTTCCTCTAAGGCTCAGTTCAAATGCAGCTTAATAGAGAATGCCTGTCTTGATCTCTTCAGTGATTAGTGCCCTCCTTCAAAAAATACTTTTTCATATATGGTGTTTTTAATTTTCTATGTATTCATTATTTCTCTCCAATAGAATGTTGTACTCCTTGAAGGCAGAGACTGTTGGGGTTTTTTCCTTTGTACTGCTAGCACCTATTATATGCTTTTCACATAGTATTCATACAATAAATGCTTGTTGAATGAGAGAATAAAATATTATTTACTTCACATAGGAACTTAAAGAATTCATATTAGGCTGTTGTTAAGTTAGAGTTGAAAGCTCTACTGTATTTAAGATTAGAAAAAAACTCTTCCACTCAATTTCACTTTCAGGCTCATGGAAAAAAAAACATTAAGCTTCAAATGGAGATACTTATGGAAAATGAAACCATTTTAGACTAAATTAATTTTTAAAAGTACAACTTTTTAATGTGCTGCCTATTACAATTTCAGAAAGAAGATCTTGACCAAGGTTATCATATAGCCTGCTTAACTAGATGAGCCATAGCAATTAAAATAGGCCATACTCTATTCAATATATTAAGACTTTTTTTCCTTAAATTTGAGATACTTTTTCCCCAAGGAAAAATAAAAACTGTTGGGAGCGAAGGCCTTAGGGCCAAGTACCCTTCCCCCCCCCCGTAAGAAAGCCACACCCCCGAATACCCTGTCCTGAGAATCGACCAACCGCGAAAAATACCCGATGTTCTAACCGCAGAAGTTTCGTTGCTACAACTGCTGAACAAGTTGCTACAACTATAGAAGTTTCAGTTGTCACCCATGGAAACCCCCCTCACTCCCCTCTCTCTCTGCTTCCTCATCCCCCAAGAGTATATATGCTTGGCTTTAGCATAATAAAATCAGACCTTGACAAAAACTCGCTTGGTCTCACTCTTTCTTTCCCACCCATTACTTTGCAGGCTGGGTCCTCCTCGGTCCCACGAGTGGACTAGTCTCGGTGGACGGGACAAGTGGCGCCCAACGTGGGGCAAACATATGAAGCTGTTGAAGACAAGATATGGCTTGAGCTTGAACAAGGCAATCTGGGTTATCCTGCATCACTGCACATCCCAACAGACAGGATGTCCGTAAAGTAGAAACTGCAGTACTGCTACCTTGCAACTCTGGCCCCAACGCGGTGATAAGGGCATTCAAGCACCGTCCAAGACTTTGGTGAACTTCAGCATGAGTAGGTGGAACAGTCAACAACAACATCAGTATAAGAGAGAGGGTAGATTCCACATGGATATGGTACAGTGGGCCAGCAGAATCAATTATCAATGAAAGAGAATGTAGTGCCCATGTCGGCACATCAGGAGAAGCTCCATCCTGCGACAAAGTGTAAAGGGCTCCAGCCCAAGCGCTCAAGTGTTGGGAAGAAGCCACACCTCCTAAATATCTGTGCAGGGATCCCAGAGCCAAACAATGTCCTGTTCTGCTCACCACGTCCCTAGCTGACTTTAGCTTGTCAAAGCTAACCTGTGTTAATCCAGCAGTAAAGGAACCATCACCAATCACTCGGGCTAATCTAGCCAAACCCTCTGCAGCAGCACATCGCATTAAGGGGTTGGTACTTTCCAAGGCTCCCATCAATAAGGATAGTGCAGGCTTTCTAATTTCTTCTGAGCCTAAATTTCCTTTGGAGCTGGCCACATACTTCAAAAAATTAGAAAATGCTGACATAACATGTAACTGTACTACTTGCTGACGAGATGCTTTTGTGTGTTTTATACTGTTCAAAAGTTGTTCCAGTACCAAGAGCCTTTGAGATTCTGCTACATGTGCACACACAATTCCAAAAAGCCTGGCTGCAGAGCTGATAAGTGAAAACATTGGAGGTAGGGGCTTAGGTACTGAATCCCCTTCTATACCATGTTCATAAATTGAAAATGGATCATACTCAAGGCTTCCACAAGCAACACCATTACCAAGGAGGAGCTGTTCTTCAATAAATCTGTGGTCAGTGTCTTGTAATAAAGGACTTAGTAATAAAAGATCATCCTGGTGACAGAGGGATGGAAGTAAAAATGTGGATGCTGCCATCTGGGTATCAGAAGCAGTCAGGTCAGCAGCCAGCTCTTTGAGAATAGCACAGAGGTTTCCTGCATAGATCTCAGGAGGTAATAAAGCCAATAGTTCATAAAGTCTTTGTAAATCATCGAGGAGGTTTTCAAAGGATTTCCATGTTTTCTGTATTGATGAAAGTTGAGTTAGTAAATCAACAGCACATGGAAGGGGAGGAAGAAGTCGCTGAATTACTTCATCAGTAAGAAGATCATCACAGTGGGAAACAAAGCTCTTGATAGCACACAGGGCACCTGCACGACCTTCTAAAGTCACCTGCCATGTAAATGAGTCTCCTCGACTTCGCTCTGTTTCTAGATCCTTAGGAGATAATGGAAAAACACACTTCCATAATCTTAGCACCCGGGGAAGATGGTAATGGATAAATGCAGACCCTAATGTCATTAAGGCAGCTATCAGCAACCATCCAGCTTGTGTTCGTTGAACTGAAAGGCGACTATTCTGAGCAGCAGAACATAACAAATCCTCTGCTAACATCACAATTATCTTTCCTTTTCCATGTGGAATTCCTAAAGGACAATGTTTTACTGCTCCTAGCAGAGCTGCCACAGCAAAACTAAAGCCAGTCACAGCTTCAGGTGAAGATTTGAGCATACTAAGTCGTTCAAGGCAACGGTCCAAAAGTGGAGTTAGGTAGGAAGGCAATGCTACAGCAATGCAATGTAAACACCAAGCTGCTGCTAATCGAACTGAAATGCTAGGATGAATAATAACTGAAATGACATTGTCAAGAATTCCTGCACTGGAATCCTGTAATAAAGGTGCAGCTGTCGTACCAAGACCATATATAAGATTCCCAAGTTCTTGTAAAGCACACACTAGCATATGCTGACTGGCCGTGACATCTGTGGAGCCAGGCCGAGTTTCCAAATTACCTTCACTCATTACAGCATCAACAACTTTCTTTAGCTTCCAGATAGCCTGACAAATATCCTTGGCAGCAGCAATTTGAGCTTTTTCTCCAAGAAGATTTCCGATGGTAGTTCGAAGGATAAATGAAACACAACGACGACAACAGACAGCGTCCATCTGAGTTTGGGTGACTTTCGGGTGAGTCTGTGACACGAGACTTAAGACGTGAGAGAGTACGGTGGCAAAGTTTCTTTCTAGCCAACGTCCTCCTAGTGTTGAAATGAATACCACATATGCCTGAGTAACACCAACTCGAACATCCCTACTGACTGAACTCGTTCCTTTCAACATATCTCCACTGGCTCGAAGAAATCCTGAACTCCCACGCAGAAACCCTGTTCCTAGTAACTCCATGGCTTCCTCCAGAGAAACTTTGCGAATGTTTTGCCGGGAAGCTGCTGTTCCTTGTTTAGACATCACAGCTCTAGCCAACACTGTGCCTAAGAGCTTTGACACTGCTATTCGAACATCATAATTGGAACCTTCAAATGACTTAAAACACAAAGTTGCAACACTGTCCACGTCTGTACTCCACATAAAGGTAGCCTCATTCTGAAGTTCAAGGAGACACTTTGCAGCAGCACAGCGAACTGCCATGGACCTGTCTGTCAAACATGACCTTGCAGCTTTATAAATATCTCTGTGGCAAGGGGCAGCAGCAGCTCCAAGTCCATTCAAGATATTTTGCAAACTCAGCATAATCTCATAGCGACCTTGAGACTCTGCACTCTTCATAGCTTTAAGTATATTCCTCACTGTATCTAAAAAGGTGTTACCCAATAGTCTCCCCAACTTCTTGTATAAAGAGCCCAGACATACCACAGCAGCAAGTTTTGTGGGAAGGTAACTTGGAGAATCATCTTTGCTACGAATGAGTTCATTACATTTATCAATTGTTTGATAAACAGAAAATGTATCTCCAATACTATAAAGGATAGCTAGGTTCTCAGCAAGAAGCTTTCGGGTAGGTGGCCCTGGAGAGCTATTTAATAGAGATACGAGCTGTTCAATAATCCTCTTCTGTTTTTCTCTTATGTCAGTCCTATTGGTTGCTAGCAAAAGTTTCTCTAAAAATTTCAACCATTCAAAAACAAACTCTGCCTTCTGAACTTCTCCAAGTTGATTATATGCTTCTTCATTTAGTAATAAGCTGTAGGCCAGTTCCATTCCTTGCAATTAATCTCCTCCTTTATAAACCACAGTTGAAAACTAGTAGAGTAATAGTCAGGATTCTTCTCATTAAAATTCAATTAGTAGACTTAAATGCAAGTATGTTTCAAAACAACGATCCATGTTGTCAGACATCAAAAGCAGCATACATAGCTGTTCAAGGGCTATTAGTTGCATGTCCCTTTCATCTCCCTGCCCCATCTGTAGCCATTCCAGCAATGTATCAGGGTCCACATCTGCCATGGTTTTTAAAAGCCTCTTTGCAGGCCGCGGGCGGAGCCAGGCCCGGCTGCGGTCCTCGAGTTCGCGGAAAGCCGTAGGCCGCGCAGGTAGAGCTGGGCAGGCGCCGCAGGAAAAGCCCCGCCCTTCGTGCTTCTCTTCCTCCTGAGGGGGGCTCGGTGACAGCGGAAGCGAGCGGCCGAGCGCGCACCAGCCCCAGGCGGCGGCAGCCCCAGCAGGGTCCGTCCCCCCGCGGACACGCGGCTCCTCGGGCCCCGGAGCTCAGAGGCCCGCACTGGGGCGGCGGCGGCGACGGCGGCGGGGGCAGCTGGGGGAGCTGAAAGAAAATATTTTTTCTTGAAGAAGGAGGAAGAGGAGAAGGAGAGGGAGGAAGAAAGGAAGGAGGGGAGGAAGGAAGGAAGAAAGGAAAGAAGGAAGGAAGGAAGGAAGGAAGGAAGGAAGGAAGGAAGGAAGGAAGGAAGGAAGGAAGGAAGGAAGGAAGGAAGGAAGGAAGGAAGGAAAGAAAGAAAGAAAGAGGTCTTTTAAGCTATATTGTGGGCAAGAGGATGCAGAAAAAAGGGATTGGATGAGGGAGAAAAGCACAATAATGACAATCAGGAGAATGACTGCTTAGTTTTTGTTGCGTTTTTATTTTCTTTTTCAACAATCATAATCATCTGACTGAAAAAATATAACAAAAATGTGTAACAGGGAGCTGAATCTGAAGATAAGTTAGGAGATACAAAAACACCCAGCAGACCACCACTTGTCCTGACCAAGCTACTTCTTAGGGTCCTGAAAAAAAATTGATGACTGTGCTTGGTGACACCCTGTTAGTGATCTTTGCAAGATTATGATCACTAAAGATCGAAAGGAGTGGAGCCTTATCATGATTGCTTTAAAAAGGAAAGACTATGAGGGGTGGCTAGGTGATTCAGTGAATAGAGCACTGGCCCTGGAGTCAGAAGGACCTGAGTTCAAATCCAACCTCAAGCACTTAACACAAAACTAGCGATGTGACCTTGGGCAAGTCACTTAACCCCAATTTCCCTACCTTCCCCTCTCCAAAAGAGAAAAAAAAATTTTTTTAAAGGGGTGGCTATGTGGCACAGTGAGTAGAGTGCTGGCCCTGGAATCAGGAGGACCTGAGTTCAGATCCGGCCTCAGACACTTAGCACTCACAAACAAAAAACCTAGCCATGTGTCCTTGGGCATGTTACTTAAACCCTCCAAAAAGCAAAAAAAAAAAAAAAAAAAGGAAAGACTATGCAATCTATATGATTAGACAAGTGAACCTCACTTCTAACTATAGCAAAATTCTAGAGTACATAACTAAAGGAATGGTCAATGATCATATACAATAAAGTGGATTTACAACTAACTGAATGACCTTAGAATGACCTCTTTTAGAGGAAAAACTTTGGGGTGGCTAGGTGGTGCAGTGAATAGAGCACTGGCCCTGGAATCAGGAGAAGATGAGTTCAAATCCAGCCTCAGACACTTGACACACTTACTAGCTGTGTGACCTTGGGCAAGTCACTTAACCCCAATTGCCTTGCCCTCCTCCCTCCAAAACAGCAAAAAAAATTTAAAATTAAATAAAAGAGGTAAAACTTTGGTAGAGTGATGCAGGGATGGGTCCTTTAATTTGTGCTTTTCAACAGTTTTATCAATTAACTTAGAGAGAAACACACAGGGGATACCTGTCAAATTTGTAGATGATGCATACCTAGGAAGGTTAGTGTATAATACATTGCCTAACTACATCAGGATCCAAAAATTGCTCAAGAGTCTAGAATAAGGAATCAAGCCTAATAATACAAAATATGAAATTTAATAAGGATTTATTTAAAATTCTCTATCCAGGTTCAAGAAAACAATCAATTTCACAAGTATAGGATGAGGAAGATATGGGTAAATAAACATTCCTATTTAAAAAAAAAAAAAGAAATCCTGGAAAAGATATGGGAAAATTGGAATACTAATGGATTGTTGGTGGATTTGTGAACTGATCCAACCACTAGGGAGAGCAATTTGGAACTATGCCCAAAGGTCTATAAAAATGTGCATAGTAGGGATGGCTAGGTGGCCCAGAGAATAGAGTACCAGCCCTGGAATCAGGAGGTCCTGAGTTCACATCCGGCCTCAGACACTTGACACACTTATTAGTTGTGTGACCTTGGGCAAGTCACTTAACCCCAATTGCCCTGCTTTCCCCCTTCCAAAAATCAAAAAAAAAAAAGGTCATAGCCTTTAACCCAGCAATACCACTTCTGGGCTGCATCCCAAAGAGATCATACAAATGGGAAAAAAAAAAAAACCATATACCCAAAAATATTTATAGTAACTCTTTCTGTGGTGGCAAAGAATTGGAAATCAAGGAGATGCCCATCAATTGAAGAATGGCTAAGCAAGTTGTGATATATGAATGTAATCAAATGCTATTGTGTTAAGAGAAATGAGGAAAAGACAGACTTCATAATAACCTGGAAAGACTTGTATGAACTGATGCTGACTGAGGGAACAGAACCAGGAGAATATTGCACACAATTACAGACACATTCTATCTGTGATGACTAACTTTGATGGACTGGGGTCTTCTCAGCAATCCAAGGTTATAAGACAACTACAAAAGGCTCATGATGGAAAAGGCTATCCACATCCAGAGAAAGAAGTACAGAGTCTGGATGCAGATTGAAACAAACTATTTGCTCTCTTTTTTGTTGTTGTTTTGTTTCTTCTTTCTCATGGTTGTAATGTAATGCCAAGGAAAGGCAACTTCCCAAGGTTCAAAATACCAGCATAGGTGCTCTCTATTTTATTTAGTGACAAACCCAGAACAGAGAAGATCAAAACATGACATCATTCAAAATACAGCATTTACTAAGTGTGATTAAATCATCTCCAAGGCCTACCCCACCCCAGGACTTTCCAATCATTCAATCAATTACAAAGTCTCGGTTCCAAATACTTCTCCACCCCTAGGCTATACCTTAATTAAGTCCACCACAAAGCCCCTCTTCTCAAATGGAGATTAGTTTCCAAACATAAGTAAAAATACATTCATTTGCTCAACCATAGAACACAAAAAGGTCAAAAGTTCCCCACCCCTGGATCACAATTGAATCTACCCCAGAGTTACATCAAGTTTAAACACAGCACTTAATACCCAAATGGAGGTCTTTTCTTCATCTTGACACGAGGCAAGTTCTCAGCAATCTTAGTTCCTGGAGAGACAAGGCTTAGCAAGGCCATAAGATACATTGCCAGTCCCTTCATGAATTTATCCTCTGTCTGTAGAACAGTCCTAGAACCCCTGAACACATTAGCAAAGCCCTCTCCCAGGATTTCTGTAAACATACAACAAGAAAATCCTTCTTCAGGGCTTCTGAACCAACAGAAAGGCTCCCAGACCCCTGCAACAACAGCACTGTCCTTCACCAGTGGACAGTATTCATTCTGTCTGCCGGACAGTCTCCAGACCCCTGCAACAACAGTACTGTCCCTCACCAGTGGACAGTATTCACTCTCAGTACTGTCCCTCACCAGTGGACAGTATTCACTCTCTGTCTGCAGGACAGTCTCAGGCCTTCTTAACCAAATGCCAGGTTCCAGGACTTCTTCAACAGGACAGTCTTTCACCAGTGGACAAATCTGGCAAAATAACATCAAAACAGACAGACAAAGTACCAGCAAAACAGCCATGTCTCCTCAGTCCTTGGCAGCTCAGGGGGCAGGTCTCAAAAGTCCAGGGCAATTCAAAGCGGCCACCAGCAATCTCTTAGTCTCTCCCTCTCCACGAGGTGCTGCTTCCAAAAAGAACTTCCGCCTCTCTCTTGTCTCTCCAAATCTACATCACCAGCTCCTCCCACTTCAGGACTTTTTTTTCACATCAACAAGCCCATCCCACAGGTGGTATTAACAAACTCTGGGTTTTAATACAATCAATTTGAAAACCAAGCCAATACAGGGGAATCTTTAATTGCCATTACTATCACAATGGTTCATTCCATTGGTTATAATTCTTTACAACTTGACTATTGTGAAAATGTTTAATGTAAAGGTATATGTAGAACCTATACTGGATTACATGGCATTTTGGGATTTGGGGGAGGTGGGGAGAGAGGAAAGGGAGGAGGAGAAAATTTGGAATTCAAAGACTTGTGGAACTGAATGTTGTAAATTAAAAATAAATAAACTTAAAAGAAAAAAAAAAGATGTGAGAGTTTTAGTAGATTGCAAGCTCAGTAAGAGTCAACAGTACAGGGGAGGCCAGGTGGCGCAGTGAATGAGAGTGCCGGCCCCGGCGTCAGGAGACCTGGGGTCGGTTCCAGCCTCAGACACTTGGCACCCACACAAAATAACTGGCCATGTAACCTTGAGCAAGTTACTCAACCCCAATTGCTTTAAAAAAAAAAAGAGTCAACAGTACAAAGTGATGCTGAGAAAAGTTATGGTATCCTTGACTAGCAGTCTGAAAAGTATAATGTCTAGAGAGACAAATGATCATTCTGCTGTACTCTGAGCCGGTCAGAATGCTTCTGGAGTATTATGTCCCACTCAGGGTGCCATGTTTTAAAAAGGACACGGACAAGGCCAAACGCATCCAGGAAAACACCACCAAGATGATGTGATAACTAGAGATCATGCAGTAAAAGAACTAATTGAAAGAACTTGGAATGGTTAGCCAAGAAGAGAAAAGAATGAGCAAATAGTAGTCTGAGTATTTGAAAGGCAGTAATGTGAAAGAAAGATGACATTTATATTGCCTGGCTTCAGGAAGCAGAGCTGGAAGCAGGGGGCAGAAGATGTAGAGTAGCAGTCAAAGGATTGCGCAGCTATGAGGAGCTGTGGATAGAGTGCCAGTCCTGGAGTCAGGAAGACCTGAGTTCAAATCTGGCCTCAGACAATTACTAGCTGTGTGACCCTGGGCAAGTCACTCAACCCTTTTACCTCAGTTTCCTCATCTGTAAAATGAGATGGGGAAGGAAATGGTTAATCATTCTAGTATCTCTGCCAAGAAAATCCCCAAAAGGGGTCGTGAAGAGTTGGACATGACTGAAAACAACTAAAACAACAATAATCTAAGAATTGAAGTAATCAACAGACTTCACTTAGGAAACAGAATGGGCTGCACTTAGGACACAGAATGGGCTGCTTCTTGAAGGTAGTCATCTTCTTCTCATCAGAAGTCTTCAAGCAGAGGCTGGGGAAAGCACTTGTTAGTGATGAGTGAGAGGGGATTCTTAATCCAGTAACAGTTGGGCTATACAGCCCCTACAGTCTCTTCTATTCCATCTATTTTTGTGGTTTTGTGAACACATGAAAAAAAAATTAACTACACCATCTAATTCACTCATTTGGGTCATCCTGAAAATCAATGTAAGTATGGACAATAAATGAAACATTCCATTTCATGACAGTCTGTTATGTCTTTGTGCTTAAAATGAAATATGTTCTTTTTGCTAAGTTCTTTAGGCAATAGCTTGAGATACTGAATTACCTTATAAAGAAAATTTATGAAGTTCATCCCTTTATATGGAGATTTTCAAGAAGTCAAGTAATGACCTTTTTAGGAAGAAATGCAAACCCTGAAGAAAGGAGAAAAAAAATAGATGTCCTCAAGGTTTCTTTAAAGCATACAAATTTATATCAATTTTCCCTTGTTTCCTTTCATATAAGACAAAGTCAGACTAGATGACTCCTTAAGTTCCTTCTACCTCTTAAATTCTCTATGTTAATGAGCATAGGGTCATTAGATCTTTAAATCTTTGACCCATATGGTACCTAGTAGTATGCCAAGAAGGGAGGCGATATCAGCTTTATATTTTAATGTATTTGCTTGCCCTGTCTATTCCTTCCCTAAGAGCAGCTTTCAAGACCTATCTTCTAGCTGAATACTTACTTCATGCTACCTTTAGATTAGATCATAAATTAAATCTAGATAAAATGGATTTAAATAAGTAACTTAGTGCTCAGAATTTTAACAAGCAACAATGAAAAAAATACAAATAATCTAGAAAGAGCCAGAGTAAGCCAACAGATTAAGAGAGGCAATGTAATAGAAAGGAAATCATGCTAAATTTGGAGTCAATGGACCCAAGTTTGAATCTTGCCTCTGTTACTTACATACTGTGTGATATGGCTTCAATTTCTCCATTATAAAATGAGGAAATTAAATTAGATGACCTCTTTCAGCTCTAATTCTATGAGCCTAAGAAATAACTCTCCAGTATACTGTGATTCCCATCTTTCTTATACTGCTATAAATCACCCAACACAACTCTGAAAATATTTCTTTCAATGTTCTGAAAATGAACATGATGCTTGGGGAAGATGAGAGCCAGGCAGGGTTCTGAATGTTTGATGGAATAATGAATTCCACAACCTTCCTTTTCAAAGTACGCCCTTTTGCACTATCAGTATACCAAGGGCAAATACAGCAATGTTCCTAGTAGCAGGAGGTAGTTTGCCAAATTCTAAAAAAGAAGGCCTAGGAGCTTTCTACTCTTGGTGGTTTTGATACAGGAATTGTTTTGTACCAGCACCACATAGGATAAATACAATCAGAAGATTATTATAAAACCACATTCCCATTTTTCCTCCCAGGCATGCATGCTGAGAAATGCAAAACCAATCTGGTCACAGTTATGCATTCAATCTTTTATGGGACAGAAGCTCCATTTTTTTCACATTAAAATGCCCTGGAAACAGAGTACAATGGAAGCTGGACCTTTCCTATGGGACTGCTAAAGCAGCATTACCGGAATGATCATCTGAATTGTACCCATTACATTTTTACTACTGAATCAATCAGTCTGTTTGAAGTTAATGAATGGAGATGTCAGGTGCTTTTCCCCTCTAAGTAGAAAGGAATTTCTATTTAAATAATGGAAATAGATCTGATACCATTCAAAGCGAAAACATCCTAATGAAAGCTGTCAAGTAGTGTATTTTGTTTAAGACAACCAGAGTACAAAACAGTGTGAAGTGCTTATCTATATCAAAAAGTGATAATGTTGCTGGCATGGAGCTAATCCAATGATACCATGTGTCTGGTGATCTCTCCTGAAGTCAATGATGATATTTTCTATTCCATTCAAGTCAATAAGCATTTATCAAGCATCTATGTACTAGGCAAAGAAGATACAAAGACAAAAATGAAATTCCCCCCAACCCCTTCGCTCAAGGAGCTTACATTCTACTAAGAATCCTGATGTATATCCTTTTTCTATTAGGAGGAAAAAACAACAATGAATATCTGCTTCTAAATGGTGCTGAGAAGTATTTGAGTTTGGATTCAAAGTATAAAAAATAATACTACTGGTTTCATTCTGCCATCCTTTCACTGGCCCCATCCATCTTCTGTGACATTTTAGACCTGTCAGCATCATGTTAGTATTCAGTGCCTTGTGATTTACCAGAGGGCACCAGTCTTCCTTATCCTTAAATTGTACCAATAATGTTTATGTAACTAGGGTTGCATCCCATGTAGTGACTGCTAAATTACCCTGGCCACTTCCTCTGAGCATAAGTTCATCCCTGAAGGCTTTGTTGCTTTGGGATAGTACAGGAAACCCTGAGTAGTCCCTTGGTCCCAATCAAATGAATTGAGAGAAAGAGGGGAGTCTATATCAAAGCTGCTTCGGGATAGATTTGGCCACTAAGGGAGAGTGACCTACTCAGTGGACCTTTAAAAAGGAGGAACTCTATTCTACTTCTATCTGCTTTTATATTCTAGGTAGCACTATAAAATTCTAGGTTGTCCTATGAGGAGTGAGGAAGGGTAATGGGCTCATCTGAGAAGTATGGTGACTGCTCCCATGTTGCAGTAAGAGCAGAGGCTTAATTAGGCAATCTTAAGTCTGAGCTTCTGGCTGCCTCTTCCTCTTTGTTTTTCTCTGGCCTCCAGCCCCATCCCCTCATTTTGACAATGAAGTCCTTGAGGCCTAAAAGGGCTAAGTGAGTTATGCCAAGATCAAATAATTAAGTGTTAAGGCCAGGATTTGAGGCCAAGTCCAGCTTCCTGAGCCAGAGCTCATTCCATGGTACAATGAAATATTCCCCCCGTACTCTGAGTGGACCCTCCAAGTCACAGGTAAATATTAGGAGCTATGGAATAACAGAATCTCAGATTGTAAGAGAACTTGGAGGCTTAGTCCAACCAAAAGCAATAAAAATCCCCACAGACGATGTATCTGTTCATCTTGTATTTCTATAGCCATGTACAAGAGTAGCACAGAATAGAAAGACATGAATGTGGTGAGAGTATCATTGGAGGAAGTACCCATAGATTGGTAATGTTGGTTATCCTTTGTTCTCAGAGAGAACCACGACATCAGAAAGGTGATGTCACAACTTTCATGTGAACTGAATTTAAGTGAGGGAGGGCTGTGCAAAGTCACCAGCCTCACTTTCTCCCCCAGAGCCAACTGGTACCAGTGGCAAAATACAGATCAGGATGACTGGAGATGGTGCCAAAGGCAGTGAGAGACCTTGGCCTTTTTAAACTAAAGTCTTTCCCGGGTCTCTACACGGATACTATAGATTCAGTAAGTATGAAAGTATCCACAGTGCCTTTCATATGATAGGTACTTAACAAGTGCTTATTAAAATCATCTACAAGATCCCAAAACATTAACCCAAATCACAGACCTCTCAAGTCCAGATACTTCCAGATACCAGTTCTTGAATTATTTCTAGCTTCCTATACTAGGAAGTAGATTTCAGAGAAAGCTTCCGAATTTCTCTGTTCT
This sequence comes from Petaurus breviceps papuanus, assembly GCF_028583685.1. Taxonomy (NCBI): domain Eukaryota; kingdom Metazoa; phylum Chordata; class Mammalia; order Diprotodontia; family Petauridae; genus Petaurus; species Petaurus breviceps. The sequence continues at coordinate 10,510,592 of NW_027185777.1, read as the reverse complement.
CTTCTACTTCCAAAGATGATGCTTCTGCCATCCTTTAACAAAATCAGAAACTTGAAGAAAAATAATTGCTATTGGATTAAGTATATTAAGCCCAAATTAAATAATCTAATAACCTAGGTGAGTCAATTCAATTTAACATTATCGTAGTAAGTGCCTAGTGTTTGGTCAATGACTGTTTCAGGACATAAGAATTGCCAAACTGGTCATGTTGACCATCTCTGGATAAAGCACAAAGTGGTATTTGCTGGGAGCTATAAGTGTTGACCTTGCAAAAATTAAACCTCAAAAAGTGTGTGATATGTCCTGAAAATTTCATTTATGTCCCTTAATTATAAATCTTGGATCTATCATCCTGAGTATATAAAAACACTTCTTAAAGGTATTTCCATTTTCTACTTGTGATACCTTTTGAGAAAGCAAATTCTAAACTTAATTGCATGCTTTTTAAAGATGGTAGTGCCTTTTATTTGTCCAAAATTTCCTTCTTTTAGGTTTCACATGGGACAAATGCAAAATGGGCCAAAGTCAGGATTATCTAGAAGCACCTTCCATTTCTTTCCCTTTCATTTATTGTTAAAATTCTGTTTAAAGCTTAGATTGCTTTATGTTCAAACTCCATTTATGTGAAACCAGAAAAAATGGACATTCAATATTTGCCTCTACGTGAGGAAATATATAAGGTGAACACAGATGCCATTAGAAAGGATATAGTCTTATTCTAGCTGTCTAGCCTTCTGTTTGTGTATTCTGATGCTGATGCCTATGGCTTTTTAAAGTACAATCAACTAGAAGAAAAAATTCCAGATTTCTCAGGATTGTCAGCCTCCTCATACCTAAGGCTAAAATTGAGTTTTTGCCACATTGTACTTGGACACAGGCAATCAAACTTTGCTTACAATGTATGGAAGTTGGAAGCTTACTTTCTGAAAAGATTCTGCTATTTCTTCAAATGTCACTTCACAATAATAAGCCACAAATCAAAGTAAAAGGTAGAATGAACAAATATTAACTGCACAGTGGATTTTGGAACTTAAATGTACTAATATTCCACTTCCTCAAGAGGCTGAGGGTAACCTGTCTGCCTACACTTACTTTCTAGCAACATGCACAGTTCCTTGTACTTTCAATACTCAAATACTTAAGGGAAACTGTGAGCTTATCAATGTGACTATTTCTCCAAAATGCATATAAAAACCCATTCCAGCCTGCCCATCCTATGCATCTTTCATGCATGTCTTCCCCAGAGATAGAGGGAGAATGACCTAATGCTCCTAGCATCTCATAGTCACTTAATAAATAATAGGAAAAGATGCTTGATTTAGAGCCAGAAACTTCAGAGGCCATCTAATACAATTCTCACATTTTATAAATTAGGAACTGAGGCCCAAAAGGGTTAAGGAACTTACCCAGAGTCACTCGGATAGTAAGAAAAACCCAGGATCCAGATTCTCTATCTGCAAATCCATTATACTTTCTACTCCACCTTTGCCTTTTTTCAATTTTTATTTGTTGAGTTGAATTGGACTCATCAGGGGAACATAGTTATCAGGGCATTTAATTGTGGCCTAATATTCATTTTAATCCAAATATAGATATTTTCCATCTCTAGGTAGTGATCAAATTCTTTATATGAAAAAAGAGAAAGCAGGATGTCAAATTATATTGAACAAGTAACGAGTATTCTTGAATCCCTATGACCAAAAGTTTTCTTAAAAAAAAAAACCTTTCTAAAGGATAATGTCAGAATAGTTACAGTGACCACAAGTTCTGTGGCCTATTTAATAATTCAAGGAAAATCCAGAATGGACACCACTCTATTCAAATTTCTTTCAGTACCCTTCATGGTTTCATTGTACTGTCTTTCAACTACCTCTTCCCCTTTCTCATGACACATGTCTAATGTCATTTCCCTTATCACTTAGTAAAACCCAATTGCTATCACATAGAATATCAAAGTTCACCTTTATTTTCCTTTACCTTCATTCCCACAGTATGAAGCTTGGGCACATAAACAGAATCATTACCTTTATCTACAGAAAAGATCACAGTGGAGGTAAAGGTTAAAAGAAACTAGTACAATGAAGAAGCAACATAGCCAGGAGCTTTCATTTTGAAAATATCAAGTCCCTCTGTAGCTGTTAGGAAGTCACACTTGACCAGCTACAAACTTGGTCTTTTAGCTTTTTACTGTTGATTTCTTATGGAAGAATATTTGTCCTCTCCTGTTTTATTACTAAGAACACAATAGCAATAATTACTAGAATGGAATTGTGTGTGTGTTTTTATTAATCAAGTAGCAAAGATAGTCAGATAACACCCAAATACAAAGACACAGTGGTACTTTTATCATCTTTTAGCTCTATCTAATAACTTCCCCCAAACTGAGTCCCACCGGACAAATATCTTCTCAAATCTTAAAATACTACTTAAATGTTAGCTATTATTTTTAACATCACCATCCTCATCATTATTACAATTGAGGTCATCTGACTTGGATGGCATCAGACATATCTTTAGCTATAATATAAAAGACACTGATGAATTCCATCATTCCCAAGGAAGGAAATTCTACAAATTCCTTTAACACCCTGGCCTAATCTATAGTGTATCTCACACATATAAACAGATTCATGTGAACTCCACGAAGGTGGTCAGACACATCCCCACATCACTAGACCACTAGACAGAGCTTTCTGTGGGTCAGGTCAAGATTGTTCCACCCTATCCCCAGTCTAGAAAGGTACAAAAGGCTTTAATTAGCACAATAGGGCACCAAAGGGATGTCCCAGGTCCCAAGAGGAGTGTTTCTCTTTCAAATACTTCCACTATGACTTGTTCCACACTTTTAACAGTTAGCAGAAATAAAAACCAAATTATGACCAGTGTGTATATAGCAGTTCTTTAGTCATATTGAGGGCTACTAAGTCAACCCTGAGTCTTCTCTTTTCTCAGTTGTAAGATAAACTCTTTTATCATTTGTCTATCTTACCTTTCACTGTCAATATCTTTCCTAAGGGTCTTCTTCATGACCTCTAAATATATCCCAAGTGAATCATATAAATATGATCATACATGAAGTGCTGTTATGAATTTTACTGAGTAAGAATCTAGCCATGTATTAACACTGGACAAAATACAGAAATACAAAGAATAAAGTCATAATAATGCTCTTTCCTTCATCATGCTATCAATTGGTATACATGCTCCTACCTACTGCAAAAGAGAAAATGAATAGAAAAAGCTACATCAAGTAAAAACAAGTAGATGTCACATTGTGGAAAGGTTAAAATGAGAAACAAAGCAGAAAACCCAGAACATACAGTTAGGAATCAACATTATCCTCAGGTTTGCTTCTGAGAAGTAGTCTATCCATTTTTAAGCCATGAGACTTTAATATGCCCCTTCCTGTCACTCAGTGAATCATAAACCTTGGCCATGGCCATGTTGGCTGACACTGGCTGCATCCATAAAATAAAATCTTACAAGGAAAATATCTAAATTCAGGACAGTAAAGGGAGGGAGGGAAAGATGTCAAATAAGACATGATTAAAATACTGAGAGGACTAAAGTGCAAGTCCTGTAGTTTGTCTTCAAGCAAGAGGAAACTTAAGCAATTATGACCTTGCCTGAATCCAACATAGAGATATTCTGCACGCCATGGCCATTCATATATGCCACAATGGAAACTGACAAACCAAACACACTTGGACAAGGAGGCAGATATGGGTTCTTCCACATACATGTAGGAGCACACACCTTGTATGTATGCTGTCTTTTGTAAACAAAGACCACTGACATCATCAATAGTATTGGTGCCTGCTTTATATTGTTTACTTTTCAGAAGAGGCAACTGATATGTGCTGACTTAAATGTTCCCATGGTTTAACTATTCTCTGGTGTATATCTTTACAGATGACTGAGAGACAGTGTGAAATAGGGGTGGTAGGGAAAAAACTGGAAATGGAGTCAAGAAAATTTGGGCTCCAATCCTACTTTGGACCCTTACTTGCTATTTGTGTGTCTTTGGGCAGCTCACTCAACTTTTCAAGTAGGGCAATTGGGGTTAAGTGACTTGCCCAAGGTCACACTACTAAGTGTCTGAAGCCAAATTTGAATTCAGGTCCTCCTGACTCCAGGGCGGGTACTCTATTTACTGAGCCACCTATCCACCCTTTACTCAACTTTTCTGAATCTCAGATCTTTTGTGTGTAAAATGGAACAATAATACATCTATAAACAAAAACTCAAAGGGCAGCGTGGGAAGAGAGATAGCCTTAGAATCAAAAAGACCTGGATTCAAGACCTGCAAGTCCTGCGTACTGTCTGTGGCCCTACATGCAAGCCATTTAATCTCTCAGGGCCCCAGTGCAATGATAGTCTATCTAAGTCTATAAATTAAAGATGAGCTGCTTATCTGCAACTAATGGACAGTTTCCACACTGGGAACTCTCTACAAGGATGAAATCACAATTTTGGACCCTTTCCCTCCAAAAAGAAAAATATCTATTATAGGATTTTAAAATTAAATCAGATAATGCATGTAAAATACTAGGTGAATGTCAGTCATGTTTTTGTGTCATTGTTTAGCAAAAGATGGCACAATGGAACATAGCATAGCCAACTGGACTAGATAGAATCTTAAGTAAATGGACTTTAAAATCATTAACAAGATGGTCTAACTAACTAGTTTGTTTATAAGTATAATAATACATCATTAAAAAGATTTGGGGGGTCAGAAGAGGACATTCATATTTATATCACATAAAGTCACTAAAAATTTTGTCAAGAATATTTCCTTTCCAATTGCATGGAAAGGAAATATTGCATGAAGCACTAAATTATAATGCCCCAAACCCCTTCTATAGAACTAAATTTCAAAAGAATTAAATGGGTCTAAAAACTATTTAATCAGGAGGTAAACAGCAAGTCCTAACCTAAAGAGTGCTTTTATGGCAAAACAAAACTAAGTAAAATATGAATGAATATGCTTTAAATTGGAAAATCATTCACTGTGTAATAGAAGCACCAAATGGTTTTGTAGATAGAAAGTAAATGAGCCAGAAATGAGAAAGTGATGCACTAGGGAAGTTATTCTTCATGTGATACATTTCTGGAGTTGGATATGATCTGAACTGACCACCTCTCTGATTCCACTCGAGGTGGAAAGACTAGCAAAAGGAAGAGCAAAATCCTGGAATTGAAGATTAATACAACTCTGCTAACAAATGGGGAAAATTGCCTAAATTACTTGGGTAAGAACAAAAGGATACATACTAATGGAACCAAATGACTATCATAAATACTGTTTCTACACAGGCAAATGGAAGTGAAGATTAAGGCAAGTTGTCCAGATAATTCAGGCAAAACACTTCTGAGAATAGTAAGAAAAGGGAGTTTGGGGAGAAAGGAGAAGATGGTCTATGTGGAAAGAATTCACAAATAATCATATACCCTTCTGCTTCCCTTTGCCTAGAAGAAATAGTTTCAAAATTAGCTAGCTTAATAAATTACTTTTATTTGTAAAGCTTCAAAAGATGCTTTAATGTCTTAACACCTAAAATTCTCAATGGAAATATTCAGATTGAGCCAATAACAAAGGCCCATTTGGATCATGTGACCAACTTCAATGACATACTTTAATATATTAAACAGTTGGGTATTCTCAGTCTGATAATCTAGGAACAAATGATAAAAATATGAAATTAAAAATGAACTTTACCTCTCTTAAAGGCACAACATCCCCAGGAATAAATTATTGTTAGAATATGTGGTAAAGTGAAAAGGGTATTGGATTGAGAGGCAGAAGATTTAGTTTCAAGTTTTGATTCTGGTAATTGCTATCAACTTGATTTTGAGATAGTTGCTTCCTTCTTCTGGGTCTTGGTTTCCTGGATTGTAAAATGAGAGGGTCAGATTAAATTTCTAATGTCATACCCACTGTGAACTCCCTGAAGGATGAGGTATCTCATATACTTCCCACACTAGCCAACACATAGTAAGTATTCCAATATTTTTTAAAATAAAACCAATAGTTACATAGGGTATTAAAATAGAATGCAGAGTATAGTGGAGGAAAATTTGGCTTCATTTCCTCAATTAAGAAAGCTCATTAATTCAGATACTTCTAGATGGGAATGGGCTACAGAGTCCTGCATAATGGTTCACTTTAATCAATAAACATGAGTTACGGGTCTAATATGGTGTTAAGCACTGTGCTAAGCACTAGAGATACAAAAATAGGTAAAAAAAAAAAAAACAGTCCCTACCACCAAGGAGCTTACATTCTAATGAGAAAACAATGTGCAAACAAATATATTCAAAGCTAAATATATACAAGATAAATAGGAAATAATTAAAAGAACTGAAATTAAGAGGGGTTGGGGAATAGTACAAGATAATACCCTGAAGGTGGTAGTAAGACATATACATGGAAGAAATCCTTTGGGTTCAAGTTTCACCCCAACAACGTGGAAGGCAGTTTTCCTCAGGGAAGTTGCATTATATTAATTTGAGATACTTAAAGGGAAAGAAGGTCGAAGAGGAACAGAAACTAGTACTTGTTCCCTTCTCAGACTGTCTTATGTGTACTGTTCTACATATACACATTCTAATCCTTGTCTCAGTAGAATGTAAGTTCCTTGAAGTCAGGGATGGGGTTCCAATTTTGGTAGGTTTTTTTAACCTATCCCTTACATGTATCATGATGTTTAATAAATGTTTGTTAGAATAGAATCCACAAGAAAATTTCAGCATCCATCCATAAATAAAAAAAAATCAACCTCCTCCCATGGGCTTGCCCACAATTGGTAACCCTTGCGTTAGGCCATAACCAGGAGTAAACAGTGCAATGAATCTTAGAGGCCAGTGGCCAAGGGAATTAAGCCCTGATTCAGATTTCTTCCTGATTCTTTCTCACCTGGCTGCTAGGCTTCTACAGTAACTTCTACAGTAACTACAGTAAATTCTACAGTAATTTTATCCTCACAACAACCCTGGGAAGTGGGTACTATTATTATCCCTACTTTATAGATGAGGGAACTGAGACAGAGGCTAAATCATTTGCCCTTGGTCACACAACTAGTGTCTGCAGGTGGTTTTAAATTCAAGTCTTTTGACTGTCCATCCTGGCTCTGGAGAAAGGTTAAGAAAATGCACTGCCCTGCCTTCACTGCAGAGGTCAGGAATGAAAGATATGGAATGTTATATAAACTGCTGGAGATATATATATATATATAGTGAGCTATTTGGTTTTGGTGAACCAATTTGCTTTTATTTTTCTGTTTTAGTCTTTGTTAAATGGTTCAATGGTAGGAGGAAAGATAATACATCAGAAAATTAACATGATACAAAATTAAAATTCATCAACTAAAAATGTAACCAAGATTTTGTTAAGATAGAAAACAGCAATTTTAACTGGCTTATTTTTTCAGACATTAAGTGTACATGTATAATGGATGTTTTTATATTTGTTACTACTTTAGCTTTACAGAATATAAAACTAAGAGTGTTGGCCTGAGGTCAAACAAAATATTACGTTAAGACAATAATTCTGGTTCTCATCAATATTTTCTCTGGTTTTCCTCCTTAAAACTTAGGCCAATTCAAACTTAATTTTCAGATTGTACATTTTTACTACATCTCAGATAGAAGTATTCAAGAGAACAACTGCAGAAGTTATTTGGTCACTGAAAACATTGTCAAATATTTTCAGTATGGCAAAAATTTTATTCCTAAATTCAAACCTATGCATTTGATGCAAAGAGATTTTTAGGTAAGAATTAATAGATACACACATTTTACTTTTTCCCTATTTTAGATTTGAAAATCTAGGTTTAAGTTTGTGTTAGCATTTCATTTTTATCACATTTCTCATTAGAATCAAAATGAAATAATCTGTAACAGATTTCTTTTCAGTTTCCATTATGTATAGCCAAAAGCATAAATTTATTTTGCTTTATATGTCCAGACATATTATTTTATCAGCATAATAAACATGGGAAATCCCTACACTGATAGACAACTTTCTTGTAACTTGTCTTAGAAAATTCCTTGGCATGTAGAAAACTGAAGTGACTTATCTATGACCACACAAGTACTTTAGAAGAAAGGCAAGATACAAACCCAGTTCTTTCTGAATCCAAGGCTGACTTTTTATCCACTATAGCACATTGCCTCTCAAATTTCAGGAATTCTAGAAGATCTATGGATCATCTAAATAACATTTTCAAAGGGACAAAAATTATTCTTAGTTTAGTACTGTAATACAGTACTAAAGCAGCAATTAGTTCATGTTAAACCTATCTCTGCAGGTAGGTACTATGGTGGATAGTTGTTGACCCTAGAGTCAGGAGGATCTGAATTAAAATCCAGTTTCAGACATGTACTAGCTGTGCAACTGGGCAAGTCACTTAACCCTCTTTGCCTAAGTTTCCTCATCTGTAAAATAAACTGGAGAAGGAAATGGCAAACCATTCCAGTATCTTTGTCAAGAAAACCTCAAATGGAGAGTCAGAAATGACTGGAAAATGACTAAACAACAATACCTAGGAGCAAGATAATCATCTATTTTGTTTCCTCCCCTGAGGCTTTAGGGAGTTTATTTCAGAAGAAAAAAAAAGTTATGAGTTCAATCAAAATTTCTCTGAGCCCCCAGTTAGGAAAATTCCTAACATTTAGGCATGGTTTTGGATCTCTGCCTTAAGTTAAATGCATATGTCTCTAGTAAAATTCTGGCCTCCTGGTGGTCAGTAATAACAACAACAATATTTTTGTGGTATTTTAAGACTTGCAAAGTCCCTACATATGTTATCTCATTTTATTTGACTCACAAGATTCAGGTAGTCAGAAACATTCGTCTAGTGAGGAAACGGATTTATGTCGATATTGAAGCAACAGATAATAAGTAGATAGTCACCGGGAGGGGAAGTTGGGAAACAAGAAGACCTTTGTTCAAGAACTTCCTTGAATGAATATATATGTTCATATATTCATATGCTCTGAGACCTCCATAGGGTTAATCATTGTTTTCAATATCCTTACTCTGCCAAATCTCAGTTCTGCCTTCTTTCTCTTTTCGCTGGCTATTCAGTGGGTTGCAGGTTCTTTCTGGCTCAGCTCTCTATGACCCAGTTCCTTCCTCTCCCTACTCCTGGGAGGTGAAGACAAGATGACAGAGTAAAGGCAGTGGCTCACCCGAGCTCCCCACAAAACTCTCCAAATACCTTTACAATGTCTCTAAACAAATTCTAGAGCAGCAGAACCCAGAAAAATATGGAGTAAAACAAATTTCCAGCCCAAGACAACTTGGAAGATCAGAAGGAAAGTTATGTTGCACCAGGGGGAGAGAAGACCACAGTCCAGCACAGGCCATGCCAGCATAGCCACTACCCCCAGCAAACCAGGAGCATGCCTTGTGAGTGACTGAATCAGCAGTGGCAAGGGGCAGCACCAGCTGCTGCTTCCAGTGCTCCCATCCCATAGACAGTAAGGTGTGGAATGAGTGGTCAGAAGGAGATTACAGGGGTCTTTTTACTAGCACTAAGGTGGAATTCTGTTGCTCTTCCCATACTTAGGTCCAGGTCACAGTCCTAGATGACAGTCCCAGGGCAAGGAAGTACACTAATATACAAAACTTACAGACATAATGGAGGTGGGACCCTCCTCACCTTTCCAGGGCAGTAAAAAGTACTTGTGGTTGCTCACAGATCAGAGCACAGGCCAGGAGAGTAGTAAGCACTGCTCCTTAGATCATACCACCTTGGAAGAACTAAAATCTTTCAAGCCCTAGAAGTATTTCTGAAAACAGCTGCACAAAACCCTTGAAGGTTGAGACAGTGTGCCCTCCACCCTGGAAGCAGAGCCCTACTTTAACAAAGAGTTAAAAATCAAGTAACAGGCTGGGGAAATGACCAGACAGCAGGGGGAAAAAATCACTGTAGAAAGCTATTATGGTGACAAAGATGATCAAAATACACACTCCAAAGACAACAAAGTCAAAGCTCCTACAACAAAAGCCTCAAAAAATTATGAGTTGTTCTCAATCCATAGAAAAGTTCAAAAAGGATTTTGAAAATCAAGAAAGGTAGAAGGAAAACTGGGAAGAGAATTTAGAGTGATGGAAAAAAAATCATGAAAAACAATTCAACAGCTTAGTAAAGGAGACACACAAAAAATACTGAAGAAAATAACACATTAAAAAACAGACTAGGCCAAATGGTAAAAGAGGTCCAAAAAGTCAAGGAGGAAGAGAATGCCTTAAAAAAAAAAATTGGCCAAATGGAAAAGGAAGTCCAAAGATTCACTGAAGAAAAATAATTCTTTGAAAATCAGAATGGAGCAGATGGAAGCTAATGACTTTTTGAGAAATCAAGAAATTATAAAATAAAACAAAGAATGAAAAAATAGAAGGCAGTGTAAAATTAGAAAAACAACTGACCTTGAAAACAGAGAACTTTAAAATTATTGGACTACCTGAAAGCCATAATCAAAAAAAGAGCCTACACATCAACTTCAAGAAATTACCAAGGAAAACTGCCCTGATATTCTAGAAGCAGAGGGTAAAATAGAAATTGAAAGAATCCACCAATCACCTCCTGAGACACCAAAATGAAAAATTCCAGGAATATTATAGCCAAATTCCAGAATTCCCAGGTCAAGGAGAAAATATCACAAGCAGCCAGAAAGAAACAAATCAAGTATGGTAGAGCCATAGTCAGGATAACACAAGATTTAGCAACTTCTATATTAAAGCATCAGAGGATTTGGAGTATGATATTCTGTAGGGTAAAGGAGCTAGAATTACAACCAAGAATCAATTACCCAGCAAAAATGTAAATAGTTGATGGTGTAGTGAGTAGAGCACTGGCCCTGGAGTCAGGAGGACTTGAGTTCGAAACTGGCCTCAGATATTTAACACTTACTAGCTATGTGACCTTGGACAAGTCACTTTACCTTAATTGCCCTGCCTTCCCTCCTCCAAAAAAAATTGAGTATAATCCTTCAGAAGGGGGGAGGGAGGGAGATGGGCATTCAATAAGATAGAGAACTTTGAAGCATTATTGACAAAAAGACCAGAGCCAAATATAAAATTTGACTTTCAAATACAAGACTCAAGAGAAGCATAAAAAACTAAACAGGAAAAGGAAACCATAAGATACTTAATAAGTTTAACTGTTTACATTCCTGCATAGGAATATGATACTGTAACTCATAAAACCTTTCTCATTCTTGTGGTAATTAGGAGTATATATAGATAAAGGGCAGAGATGTGAGTTGAATATGGAGGAATAATATCTAAAAAATAATAATTAAGGGCTGAAAGAGAAATGTACTGGGGAAAAAAGAAAGGGAGAGGTAGAATGGGGTAAATTATTTCATAAAGGAAGCAAGAAAACTTTTTACACTGGAGGGGAAGAGGGAGAGGTGAGGGGGAGTGAGTGAACATTATTCTCATCAAAACTGGCTCAATGAGGGAATAACATAGACTCAGTTGGCTATAGAAATCTATCTTGCCTACAGGAAAGTAGGGGGGAAAGGGATGAGAGAAGGGGTGTGATAGGATAGTCAGAAGCAAAACATTTTGAGGAGAGACAGGGTGAAAGGTGAAAGATAGTAGAATGAATAGGGGAGGATAAAAGGAGGGAAATACAGTCAGCAATAGTAACTGCAAAAAAAAACTGAAGGAAGTTTCTCTGATAAAAAACCTCATTTCTCAAACATAGAGAACTGAGTCAAATTTATAAAAATAAGAGCCATTCCCCAACTGATAAATGATCAAAAAATATGATCAGTTTTCAGGTGATATATCTATAACCACATAAAAAAATACTCTAACTCACTATTGATTGAAGCAATGCAAATTACAATAATGCTAAGGTACTACCTCATACCTACTAGACACAAAAAGTAAATGACAGATGTTGGAGGGAATGTGTGGAAAAATGAGACATTAATACACTGCTGGTGGAGTTGTGAACTGATTTAACCATTCTGTAGAACAATTTGGAACCATGCCCATAGGACTATAAAACCATGAATACCCTTTGACTACTCCAATGCCATTACTAGGTCTGTACTCTAAAAGAGATTTTTAAAAAAAAATGAAAGGATGAATATGTACAAAAATATTTAGAGCAGCTCATTTCTGGGGTCAAAGATTAGAAATTAAGGGGAAATTCATCAATTGGTGAATGACTGAACAAGCAGGGCTATATGATTAAGATAGGATGCTACTGTAATATAAAAAATGAGCAGGATACTCTCAGAAAAATCTGGAAAGACTTACATGGGCTATTTGAAAGTGAAGTGTATGTGGTAAGAGATCAGCTGTGAATGACTTAGCTGTTCTCAGCAATCCAAGACAACTCTAAAGGATTTAAAGAACTGTGGTGTCTGAATTCAGATTGAAGCATACTTTTTTTTACTTTATTTTTCTTGAGTTTTTCTTTTGTCTATGTTTTCTTTCACAACATAACTATTATGTTTTGCATGTCTACATATGTATAACCTATATTGAACTGTGTACCTTCTCAATGTGGGATAAGGGAAATCAACTAGGGAGGGAGCAAAGGAAAGAATGTGGAACTCAAACTTTTATAAACGAGCGTTCAAAATTGTTTTTACATGTAAGTGGGGGAAATCAATTAACTAATTAATAAAAAACAAATAAAATTAAAAATCTGTTCCTGAGATATCCTCTTTTTTATACAAATTCCTCAGAACATAACTAAGTCTCTCAAGCAATGGCTTTGATTTATTCAAGGAAGTGTCATATTTCTGCCCATCTGAATTCTTTAAACATGTTACTTCATCTTCTTTCCTATTAGAGTTCAGTAAGCCATTTTCCATGCCTAGAATTCATACATTCATCATCTCCACTTCTCAGACTCCTTGCCTTCACTTAGATTTGTTTCTATTTGGGCACCATCTCATCCAAGAGGCCTTCTCAGATATCTCCCTCCATTCTGCACTTTTGAGCATTTCTTCCCTCTACCATTTTACTCTGCCACATTTATATATGTATATATTATACCCCCCTCCCTTCTGGATAAATGATGTTAAATGAATGGAATGGAGATTCATTACACCAAAAAAAAAGATGATTGACAAATTCAGAGAAATATAGAAAGACTGTTTTGTTTTATTTAAATAAGCTGATGTAAAGTGAGCAGAAGCAGAAGAATTTATACAATGTTCACAAGCAGTGTAATGGACTAGATGTACAGAACCAGATTCTCATTCTCAGACTATCAATATCTTGATTTGTTTTGCTTGACTGTATGTATGTGTATATGTATAAGGAGGGATTATGTTGGGGGAGGAGATGATGAATTAGTGGGTACTGATGAACATAAAGTCTCAAAATAATATTCCAAAAGGTACAGGTTAAAAACAATAGAAAACAGCTGGGAAAGACTTCAGACTTATGATCAATGCAATGACTAATAACAGTTCCAAAAAAAGATGACATATTTGGCAGAAAGTGGACAGGCTAGAGGTGAGGAATAAGATATATGGTTCTGGGGACAGCCAACCTGTTGGTGTGTTTTGGTTGACCATATTCATTTGGTAAGGGGAAGAATTTTGTTGGGGCAGGGCTGATAGGGGGTATTGGTGAGGTAGACTTAAGGTATGCAGTGAGAAGTATTGATATTGACATAAAAAAGAAGTATCAATGAATTCTTTTATAATTAGTATTTTGTTTTCTCCAATTGCACCTAAAGATAGTTTTCAGCATTCACTTTTTTTTTATAATTTTGAGTCCTCAATTTTTCTACCTCCCTTCCCTTCCTTTTCCCCTCCCTAAAATGGGAAGCAATATCATATAACATATTTCCAAATTAGTAATGTTGTAAAGGAAGAAATAGGAAAAAATGGAAAAAGTTCAAAAAACAAAACAAAGAGTGAAAATAGTATGCTTTGAGCTGCATTCAGACTCCATAGTTCTTTTTCTGGATGTGGATAGCATTTTCCATCTTCAACCTTTTGGAATTGTCTTAGATCACTGTGTTGTTGAGAAAAGCTATGTCTATCATAGTTTATCATCACACAATGCTACTGTTACTATGTACAATGTTCTCCTGGTTCTGCTCACTTCACTCAGCTTCAGTCCATCTAAGTCTTTCCAGGTTTTTCTAAAGTCCACCTGCTCATCATTTCTTATAGCATTATAGTATTTCATTATATTCACATACTACAACTTATTCAGACATTCCCCAATTGATGGACATCCCCTAGATTTCCAATTCTTTGCCACCACAAAAAGAGCTGCTATAAATATTTTTGTACATGTATGTCCTTTTCCCTTTTTTATGATCAATTAAATATTTATAAAATATTTCAGAGATGAAAAGAAATTTCAGAAAGTGACAGAGACACGCAGGACAGTTGTAAATAGCATGTTGAATTTGCAATGCATTTTTAAAAGGCTATACATGATAGTGATTTAATTTTCATACCTAGGCCTCTTATTCAGTTGTATATACACAGAAAGGTTTATGTTTACTGACGTTTATCAAGTTAATAATAATGAAAAGAAAAAAGTTAAAGGAAAGGGCAAATGTTCCAAGTTTTAAAAATTAAAATAACCTGCACAGAAGAAGAAACAAGAAATGTAAACTGGGACACAAAGAGAAAAATTATATCACATATAGCATATATTGTTAGATTATATATATATAACATATATACTATATGTAACAGGAGTCTATAATTTCTTTTTTATTATAATCCTCTTCCCTGTTCTTTGAATTTTCAAATGTTTGTTGTTAATTACATTCACAATTATAAAGAAAAAAATTAAAAGAAAGTATTAAAATCCTTTTTTAAAAAAATTCAGTTACCTGGATCAAAAACTACTTTGAATTACTAGTCTCTGTATGCCTAATTTTTTGTGCTTAAACGACAGTTAATAAAGTTTGTTAAACTGAATTATCTTCACACTCAGAAGCCTCATAGAAGCTACTATGGAGAAACTATATTAGACCCTTTCTTGAAATTTAAGAAATGTCAAGAATTTTAAGTGGGAATTTTAGACACAGGACATGGTGGTAGCACGTTCAGGGGGCATGTCAGGAACAATGATGTTTGATGTCAATCTCAGACATTCTGGTATTTGTTAACCACACCAACATCTTGCCAGGAACACTACTTGGTCCTAACAGAGAATGCTACTCTCAGCCTAAAGGACTTTCTGATGAGTAAAACACAAATTGAAATACACAGAAAAAGTCATAAGAGAAATTAAGAATTCAGAATAGAACTCCATAAAACACAGCCCTGGAGTTAAAACTCACACATTCTTAGTTTACAGGCCATAGAAAAGCAAGTGGCAAGCCAGATTTGTCCCTTGCATTAGTTTGCCAACAGCTGATCCAGGAGAGTTTGCTTAAAAGAAAGAATGCTAAATATTGAAAGACTGAATCAGAGCAGGGAATATTTTGCACTGTACTAAGAGAAAGAACTTAGAGTAATTGTATGAAGTATAAAAAAGTAAATCTAAACTGAAGAGAAGCAAAACAATCCCTGGCAGTGATTTTAAAACCTGGATACTAACAGAAGTAGCCCCAGGCAAAATTGGTAAATAGATGCCATGTTATTTAAGAGCTGACCTTTCTGGCCTGAGGGCCTTGTTCTGCCTCCAATTGCTTCTGCTACCCCTACCTCTTCAAAACTTTCACTCCCAGATTGAAACTTCTTGTGGCAATTTGGCCATACATTTACTTCCTTTAAAATCATTTAAATTTATCAGTCCTATAGCTCTTGCCCTCAGGGAAGCATCTCAGAGTCTTCCAGAATGGTAAGTAGTTAAACTGATGAATTACTGGTTATGCTAAAGAGAGAAAACTGGAATAAATCTGGAATCCCAATCTCCTTCTGTTCAGCAAAATATGTGAATTTCAAGATTATGCTAAAGAGATTCACAATTAATTTAAACAATTTTAAAAACAACAATGCAAAGACTTAGTAATTCTGATCAATGCAATGACCAGCCACATTCCAGAGGGCTGTGATAAAAGCTAGTATTTATATAGCTGCAAGGTTTAAGAGCTGCTTGGAGGTGTGGTAGATAGAACACCAGGTCTGCAGTCAGGAAGATGTAAGTTCAAATCCAATCTCAGACACTAACTTTGTGACCCCTATTTACCTCTGTTCCTCATCTGTAAAGGTCAGACAGGACTGAACAATAAAAGGTTTAGTTAGAAAGCCCTTTACAAATGTTATCTCATTTTATCTTCACATTCTAGAAAGTGTGTTATTGAGACCCCCATTTTACAGATGAGAATGAAGATAAATAGATGATAGATAGATAGATAGATAGATAGATAGATAGATAGATAGATAGATAGA
>NW_027185777.1:10491159-10494235 GCF_028583685.1 Petaurus breviceps papuanus | reverse complement strand
GATAGATAGATAGATAGATAGATAGATAGATAGATAGATAGATAGATGGATGGATGGATAGATAGACACATAGATTTATTGATAGATTGATTGATTGATTGATTGATAAAAGTCAAGTGATTTGCTCAAGGTCACACCACTAGGAAGAATCTGGAGAAAACTTTGAACTCATCTTCCAGATTTCAAGTCCAGAATTGTAGAGACTGACCACTGACACATACATAGAGGAGAAACCCTGTGCCACAATTGGAAAATAAGCTCAAAAAAAGATTCCTGTAAAAGGAGTAAACCAGTGGGTCAAACTCAAATAAAAATGGATCTCTGAAGCCTACAGGCTTAGAAAACCACAAATTAACATTACCTATGTTTTACTGTATTTTCATTTATTTTATTAGACATTTACCAAATACATTTATTTTTTTTGCTTTTTGGAGGGCAATTGGGCTTAAGTGACTTGCCGATGGCTAGTTTTTGTGTTAAGTATCTGAGGCCAGATTTGAACTCATGTCCTCCTGACTCCAGGTCCAGTGCTCTATTCACCGTGCCACCTAAACTCCCCTAACCAAATATATTTTAATCTGGCTCATGCCAAACTCAGGAGTTTTGTTATATGGTCCTGATGGAGCTGATGGAGCAATGGGTCCTCTATAAAAGGGTCCTTGAACTTTTCCACAAATTTCAGCATTCCAGATCTCTGGGGTTCATCTGAGGCATCCAGTCTGTCCTAATCGGTAATCCTTTCAACTATCCTTTCATTGTAGCCCCAACCCAGCCCAGCCCTTCATTCTCTGTTACCTCTGGACCACTCCTAGATCCATCCAGATCACCCCAAATTTTTCTCTATAAAATTATCATTATAATCAACTCATTACTTGAACTGAAAGAAGGCTTGCATGGTTAAATTCTTTTGAGACAGACCCCTGCCCTGTACCCTTGCATTTCAGGGTTCCTAGCACCCATAGACTGCATCAGTTCTTCTCCTTGTTTTCTGCTCTGCTATTCCTTCCTGTCTCTCTCTCTCTTTCTCTTCTTCCCTCCCTTACTTCACTCTTTTTCTCCATTTTTTTTCATGTCTTAGCATCCTTTTTCTTTTCTTCTCTCACTCTGTATCTTATTCTCTCAACCTTAACAGGTCACAAAATAGAACTGAGAAACCATTTTAATTTGTTCTTTGAATAAACTTTTATGTTCCCTTCCCTTAATTTAATGATTATTTGAAAGTTTCAAATTTCTCTCTCCCATTAAAAAAAAGTTGTTTTGACTAATTTATAGCATTTTAGGGGACAAATCAATGGTCCTCAAATTAAACAATATTCCCCACCATTGTTCTATCTAAACATGAGGGATTTATAATTAAGCTGCATAGTTCCACATATTTTATTTCAGCTTCAAAAGGAAGCTCTCCTGAGTCAGGACAAGGTATTCAACTCTGTACTATTTTTAATGAGAAGGAAAAATCTCAGATTTTTTTAAAAATCTAACCAGGGAGAAACACAGTCCTTGTATCATTCTTTTTCATGCCAGGCACTACACACAAAAACAAAGTGACAGTGTATAAAATTGAACTCATACCATCTACACCCACTATCAACTCAATTATTACAAGTTAACAAAAATAGAACAGAGGAAAAAGCAATGAAATTCCAACAACAGAGGAAAAAATCATGCTGTATTTTAGTTTGGTGATATTAGGCAATCTATGTAATGTGTCAGTGGTATCAAAAGGTTGGCTTGTAAAAAACAATGCAAAAAGAAAAATAGCACACAGTATTAATGACTGCTCTTTTATTGAACCAAACCAACATGGAATGGTACTTTGAAAACACAATTGCCAGTGTATTCATCTTAGTGATTTTGCATTAATCATTTAGTGAAGGGAAGAAATGATCAGAAAATCTTCCATTTCCACTAGGAGCAACTCTAAAATAAGAAAAAGAAAACTGTCCCTGGATCATTCTCCTGCAGCATTTAGAAGCAGATTAGGAAGAAAAAGTGAAGAACCCCAAACAACCAATCATAAGGAGAAGAAGCCCAAGTCATGGCCATGGAGGAAAGAAAGCTGAAAAGCTAGAATACCTCAACTTTGAAGACTAGAGGAATAGAAGTCAGTCAAGAAAATGGCAAGGAAAGACTATGCACTCATCACTCTTGAGTTCATAGTTGTTACTGAAAGCATTCCACCATAAAATCTAATATTTGAATCAATTGTGTTTCTCACATTCTGAGCTTCTGGGAACCTTTTCTATACTTGCTGAGAATATACCTTGATAGGAGCTGTAACAAGGCAATTTTGTACCCAGGCTAGGGATCACATACCATGCCCAGAAAAAAGCTTCGTTGAGTCTTGGGAGATACTGTGCAATGATCAGGACATAAAGATTCTGAGATGAAAACAATAATAGCTAACTTGTAGATAGATTTTTAAGCTTTGTAAAGCCCTTTGTAAATATTATCTCATTTGATCTTCGATCTCAAATAGGCTATATCTTCATTTTATAGATGAGGAAAATAAGCCTCAAAGAGGTTAAGTAACTTGACCAAGGTCACCCATCTAGTGTCTCAGACAGGATTTCAGTTTGGGTCTTCTTGAATCCTAGTTCAGTATTATCCCTACTGCACAACCCAGTCTAAGCTTCTGCTGAGAAGGTTATTGTGGGTCTTGGGAAGAAGTCCAAGAACTTTCTATTCTAACTAATTGTTGTCACTTATAGGTGCTATTTCCTAGTGTTTTTATGTTGTAGAAGGATCAGAGCTGTCATTGCCCTCTAAATTTGGTGCTCCGGGGCAAATCTCCTATTATCCCATCCAAGTTACTACGTGTTCTGAAGTCAGATAAAAAAGATATATGCTTTAGCTACAAAAAATGCAAATACAAAAAATATTTGATTTCCTTTGCAACTGAGCTACCACAGATTTTTATTTGTTTTATGTGCATTAGTAATCTGTTCTTCCTTCTGCCTCCCACTATATAAAGGGGGGGGGGGTGGCTAGGTGGTTCAGTGAATAGAGCACCGGCCCTGGAGTCAGGAGGAACTGAGTTCAAATCCGGCCTCAGACACTTAACACAAAAAAAAAA
>NW_027185777.1:10451580-10490759 GCF_028583685.1 Petaurus breviceps papuanus | reverse complement strand
AAGAAGAAGAAGAAGAAGAAAGAAAGAAAGAAAGAAAGAAAGAAAGAAAGAAAGAAAGAAAGAAAGAAAGAAAGAAAGAAAGAAAGAAAGAAAGAAAGAAAGAAAAAAACTTAAAACTGAAATGCAGTTTCTGTCCACGGGTACTTGTAGTAGAAGGACTCCAAAGATACAGAACTCTTGTCAGTTACTCACTGTTTATGTCTGTTGCTTTGAATATCTAGATTCCAACATCCCCCCCAAAAAAAAATTTAATTCAAAGGTGGTTTTTACTGTGATTCAGAATTTCCTGGTACTTAAATTTTGTTTTTAGTTTTTCAGTAAAGAACTTTTTCTTGGCAAGAGCATAAACCTCTCAATTTTTTTTCCTTTCTCTCAGAACCCCTTGCTTGACTGTGCTTTCAACACATACCAAGAACACTTTGGCTTATCTCACCAAAATGTGGATGGTCTCTCCAGACTGAAATTCCAAGTTGCTTTCTGCTAACCAACAATGTTTATGCTTTTATCACACAGGGGAGAAAAAACAAAATTTCAAATATTCAATTTTCTTAAGTTTAAGAAAAATATCTTCAAAGTCCAAGTAAGTTAAGCATATCCTTTTAAAGGTTTCCAAACTGCTAGGATCCTGGCAGAAAGGAAATTCCAAGTGGATTTCTGTAGACTCCATTTGCATGCTCATATGCTACTTAAATTAGACCTTTGAAGTTTGCTATGCATACTATAGCCAAAACAGAATATTTAATGCTAGTTCCTTTTCTTCAAAGGTATTGAATAGGACTTTCCTAAACACAGGATTAAAGAGTCAGAAAACTCAGTGTTTTCAAATATGCTGGCCTTTATAAGGCAAAGTGAAGAATGAATTAGGCAATATAAAACATAAAGAAAATAATATTATATATAATAATCACATAAAAGTCCTGAAAACCAGTGTTGCATAGTGATAGAGCCAGCAAACAGTTCAAGTCCTACCTCTGACACATACTGACTTCGTGACCCTGAGCAAGTCACTTCTTAATCTTTTACTGCTCCAGGCAAACCCCCTCATACAATGAATTGCAAAGAAGATGCCAATCTGCATTGGTAGAGGAAATTTCATCACTCAAAAGTTCCCTATTATTCCCTATATTATTCCTACAAGCCTAGTCCCTATCCTACAGAAGTCTTTAAAATTATTGCTTATCCAAGGTCTTTGCTACTGACTAGAATTACATGTTTTGCTAGACTATTAAGGTAAGAAAAGATTGACTAGTGAAGAGGTGACATCCTAATTGATGCACATACACACTCAAAGCAAACCTCTTCCTGGATGAAAAGAAGCAAACCCCAGGCAGGAAAAAGTACAGAACTTACAATTGAACCTCCCAGATAAACTGTGGGAAATCTTCTATTATTTTATTAATTATTAATAATTATGCTATCTGAATCTATTTCAACCCAGAATGTCATGCTGACCTCAATCACCCTCTAGGGATCTCCTCCCTTGTTTATGTCTAGATCTTCATAGATGAGAAGAATAATTCTAAGCTCCTACATAGGCACTCAAGGTGACCATAACCTCCATTCTATTTCACTGAAAATACAAAAATCACTTAAAAGACTAATATAGCAGATAAACAATGAAGCTTTCCTCTCTCTACCAAGTCCCACTTTACTCAGCATTCTATTCAGTCCATCATATTTACGCTTGGATTGTACTATGCTCAAGAGAAATGAACTTGAAATTGCTAAAGGGCAACCTAATAACATGCAATTGAATCCTACTCTCACAGAAAAGACCCATTAGACCTCTACGTACCTAGGCTACTACCCTAAAGATGTGAGATTCCCCAGAAGAAAATGTAGGTGGAAGTTCCAAAGGAATAATTTCTTCCCTTAGAATTAGAAATGATTGGACAATTCACAGTAACAAAGAAAGGAAATCTGGGTCTTCTAGACCTTGATTTAATTCTTTGCTGTTATTCTAAATTTGTGGGACATACACCTAATTCTTTTCTCCCCATGAGACAGGCTTTGCCCAGTAACTCACTTTCATTCATTAGTAGGTTTGAGGTTGCAAAAGAGGCACCCCCAATGTTGACACTTCCCAAGATCTCTCCCTTCTATTGCTATAAGTTCACCTGCTGAAATGATCTAACTTGGGATTGCTACAGAGGTAACTTTGAGGCTGTCACTTCCTGGAACTTCCCCTCCTCTCAAAAAAAGGTTGGACACTAGAATTTACTTCCTAGAAAATCCCCCTTCCTCTGTCTAGGAGACTGAGATTAAAGATCACAACAATCTTCCTGAAATCTAAGGTTCCAGGACTCCTACCATTCAGACCATGGTTATTTGTCTACATGGATTCCTATTCTTGTGGTAAAAGGTTATGCCATAAATGGAGTCAGAAATTCTCTTTTCAGAATTTGTGGATAAAAACACATGAAAACTCCCAACTTCCATGTGCTTCTGCCCCAGGACAGTCACTACTGCCTCTCTCCTGGCCTTTCTCCCCACTCAGGTGGGATGTTAGTTCTACTGCTCTTTCAGGAGCTCTCCAGGGAAAAAGACAAAATGGTAGGGACTTAACAGAAGCAGAAAAGATTAAGAAGAGGTGTCAACAATACAGGAAAGAACTATACAAGAAAGATCTTAATATCACCAATAACCAGGATGATATGATCTACTGATCTCGAGTCAGACATCCTAGAGAATGAAATCAAATGGGTCTTAGGAAGCAATACTAAAAATAATGCTAGAGTAGGAGATGGAATTCCAACTGAACTATTTAAAATCCTAAAAGATGATGCTGATAATGTGCTGCACTGAATATGCCAGCAAATTTGAAAAATTCCACAGTGACCACTGGCTCAGAAAAAATCAGTTTGCATATCAATCCTAAATAAGGACAATGCCAAGGAATGTTCAAATTACTGAACAATTGCATTTGTTTCCCATGCCAGCAAGGTTATACATATGATTCTGCAAGTTAGGCTTCAGCAATATGTGAACCGAGAATTACCAGAACAGGTTAGTTTTCAAAGAGGAAGAAGAATTAGAAACCAAATTGCCAACATTTTTGGGATAATGGAAAAAGCAAGGAAGTTCCAGAAAAATATCTCCTTCTACTTCATTGACTACACTAAAGGCTTTGACTATATGGATCACAATGAAATGTAGCAAGTTCTCAAAGAGATGGGAGTACCAGATCATCTTATCTGTCTCCTGAGGAACTTGCATGTGGGTCAAAAAGCAAAAGTTAAAACTGAACAACTAATAACCAGTTAGAATATGGAACAATTGATTGGTTTAAGATAGGAAAATTAATATGACAAGGCAGCAGGCTGTCCCCTTATTTAACATATATGCAGAAAATATCATGTGAAATGCCAGACTGGATGAATCAAAAACTGGAATTCAGGTTGCCAGGAGAAATATCAACAATCTCCAGATATGTAAATGATACCACCCTGATGGAAGAAAGTGAAGAGAAATTAAGAAGCCTCTTGATAAGGGTGAAAGAGGAGACAATAAAAGCTGACTTGAAGCTTAAATTAAAAAAAAACTAAGATCTTGTAGAGGGAGAAAAAATGGAAGCAGTGTCAGATTTTATGTTCTTGGGCTCAAAGATCACTGCTGACAGTGACTGCAACCAGGAAATTAAAAAACAATTGCTCCTTAGAAGGAAAGTTATAGCAATCTGGACAGCATACTTAAAAGTAGAGATATCACCTTGCCAACAAAATTCTGTATGTTCAAATCTGGTTTTCCCAGTAGCAATGTATGACTGTGAGAGTTGGCCTATAAGTAAAGCTGAGCACCACAGAAATGATGCTTTCTAACTGTGGTGCTGTAGAAGACTTTTTTTGAAGAAGACTTTTTAAGAGTCCCTTGGACAGCAAGGAGATCAAATCAATCTATACTGAAAGAAATTAGTTCAGGCTATTTACTGGAAGGTCAAATACTGATAAGACTCATTGGAAAAGACCCAAATGTTGGGGAAGATTAAAGGCAAAAGGGAAAGGGGATGGCAGAGGATGACATGGATAGATAGTGTCATGGGAAAAAAAACAAAGATGAACTTGGACAGACTTCAAGAGATAGTAGAGGATAGAAGGACCCAGAGTGCATGGTCCATGGTTGTCACAAAGAGTTGGACAAGACTGAACAACAACAAATCATGCAGTAGCAAATACAATCAAGAAAAAAAAAAGGTTTAACTAGACTTCTTTATGCCTGCCTTTTTTACAGACTCCATATATGACACTCCCACCCCCTGCCATAGAAAGTGAATGCCCTAGGTCTCCCTGATGAGTGGCATCCCTCCAGCAAGGATACAGTTGAGCCCTATGCCCGGTGTCAGTCATGCTGTTCTAAATGTCAGAAACTTGAGGAAGACATCAAATGCTTCCTTTGGCCCTGGTTTCCCTGCTCCTAAACAACTAGGCTATACCAGTGGCCCAAGCTATTAGACCACTGAATCAAGTCAAAACAAAAAAATCAATACCTTATATGGAAAAAAAATAGCTTAGCTTAAGAGGAGAAAACCTTAGCATATTTCTCTTGCTTCCCATTGTCTAGGAGGAGAAGCACAGAGAAATATCTTAAGGAGTAGAATTTGAACAGCTTAAGGAAAGTATATCTAGCAAAGTTCACAGGTTTGAGAGTTCCATGCTAATTATGTAATTTGCACCCAAACAGAAATCTTTTTTTTAACTCTCTAGTTTTTGCAATCCATGCCTTTGTTGACCTCCATTAAATCTGGACAATCAAGGGTTAGCTGAATTATGTCCTTGTCTTTTGATACAATTTCAGACTACTCAATGTTTAAGACACTTCTAATGAATTTATGAATAGTCAAAAAATGAAATGTTTTGGAGATTAGATTCTGCAGAATTTGACATTAAATGCCAGTTCCATATCACTGTCTACCTCTCACTATTTTTATTTCTCAATTCCCTAAATCTTTGAAGTTATTTGATTACTCAGAATATAGCATTAGTGAACAGTGCTATATACTAACACCAGAAAGTACTGTATAAATTGCAATACAATGTGTTTAAGCAAATCAAATCATGTAAATCAGTTGCTTCTTTCCTTAAATTTGAAGGATCTGATTTTTAAAACTGGGCTGTCATGTTAATCAACACTACACAGAGAAACAAATGAGTTCTGTTGAGAATACTGAATGTAAGGAGTTGAACACTGAACAAAATTAAATAGTAACTGTATGTTTTCACTGGGAAAGCTTTCAAAATGCTTGTCATTGAACATTTCAGTCACATTTCCAATTCAGTTTCTCCAATTATAGCAATCCCTAGACTAAAGGTTGCAGCATGATTTCTATCAAAACTCCCCATTTTTGCTGATATATCCTTTCTTTTGGATGAACTACTGCCCCACCCAAACTTCACTCACTTGGGTTCAAGTTAAAAATTTAATTTTGGAATTTTGGAGATAATGTCTGCAACCACACTTGAGTTTTATAGTATGTCCTTCACTAAAATAACTAACATAGACTAAAACAAATAGGTGATACAGTGGCAATAACACTGAACCTGGAGTTGGGAAAACGAGTTCAAAACTAGTCTCAGATGTTTACCAACTGTATACTTCTGAGCAAGTCTGTTAACCTCTGTTTGTCTCAGTTTCCTCAACTGTAAAATGGGGATAATAATAGGACCTACATCCCAGGGTTGTTGTGAGTATCAAATGAAATAATATTTGTAATTTTAAAAAAGCACTTAGCACAATGCACAACACATATTAGGCCCTTTATAGATACTTGTTCCCTTCCCTGTTCCCAAAGCATTTTATTTTCCTAGCATGGGTCTCTTACATGTCTGCATAAAAGAGAAATGGAATAAAAGATATCATCCTAGTGTAAATAGGTTGAACTGGTATATAGGGGTAATCCTGGTTCTAGATGATTCTGCAGGAGCCTTGGGGTCTGTTTTTGTCAATGTGGGACTCAGAATCAGCAAGTCAGCAAGTACTTATTAAGTACCAGCTATCTTCAAGAAACTACTAATTAATAGGAATATAAAGAAAGGTTCAAAAATATGTTTAATAAAAACAAAAAAATCTCATTCTTTTTTTTTTGCTTTTTGGAGGGCAGTTGGGGTTAAGTGACTTGCCCAAGGTCACACAGCTTGTAAGTGTTAAGGGTCTAGACCAGATTTGAACTCGGGTCCTCCCAACTCCAGGGCCAGTGCTCTATTCACAAAAAAATTCCATTCTTGAAGATCACAGAGTCTAATGGGAAGTCTTAGGACAAAAAAGCTTACCTTTTAAGATGACAAAGAGTAGCATCATTGGTTGTAGTGACAGTAGGACTGATGACTCCATGGATGTATAAAAGGAAGTAACCATGCATTCAGCTAACCATGCATTCAGCCTTTCCCTTCCTTTTTTGTTCTTTTTTAAATTTAATTTCTTTATTTTTAGTTTTCAACATTTATTTCTATAAGTTTTAAATCTTTTCCCCCCTCTTCCCAAGATGGCCTGTAATATGATATAGGCTTTCCATGTACATTCCCATTAAATATATTTTCAGATTAGTCATATTGTATAGAAGAATTATAATGAATGAGAGAAACCATGAGAAAGAAAGAAAAAAACAAAACAAAAAAAAAGAAAATAGTCTGCTTTGCTCTGCATTCAGACTCCATAGTTCTTTCTCTGGATGTGGCTGGTATTTTCCATTATCAGTCCTTTGAAAATGTTTTAGGTCCTTGCATTGCTGAGAAGTGCTAAGTCTATCAAATCAGTCATCACAGACTGTGACTGTTACTGTGCACAATGTTCTCTTGGTTCTGTTCATATCACTCAGCATCAGTTCATATAAATCTTTCCAGGTTTTTCTGAAGTCTGCCTGTTCATCATTTCTTATAGCACAGTAGTATTCCATTACATTCACATATCACAACTTGTTCAGTCATTCCCCAGTTGATGGGAATCCCCTCAGTTTCCAGTTCTTGGCCACCACAAAGAGAGCTGCTATAAATATTTTTGTACATGTGGGTCCTTTCCCCATTTTTATGATCTCTTTGGTATACAGCCCCAGAAGGGGTATTTCTGGATCAAAGGGTACACACATTTTTATAGCCCTTTGGGCATAGTTCCAAATTGTTGTCCAGAATGGTTGGATCAGCTCACAGCTCTACCAACAATGAATTAATGTTCCAACTTTCCCATATCCTCTCCAATATTTATCATTTTCCTGTTTTGTCAAGTTAGCCAATCTGAGAGGTGTGATGTGATACCTCAGAGAGTCTCTCTAATCAATAGTGATTTTGAGCATTTTTTTATATGACTATAGATAACTTTAATTTCTTCCTCTGAAAAATACCTGTTTATATTCTTTGACCATTTATCAATTGGGGAATGACTTGTATTCTTGTAAATTTGACTCCGTCCTCTATATATTTTAGAAATGAGACCTTTATCAGTGACACCAGTTGTAAAAATTCTTTCCCAGTTTTCTTCTTCCCTCCTAATCTTGGTTGCATTGGCTTTGTTTGTACCAAAACTTTTCAATTTAATGTAATCAAAATTATCCATTTTGCGTTTCATAATATTCTCTATATTTTGTTTGGTCATAAATTCCTCCATTCTCCATAAATCTGACAGATAAACTAATCCTTGCTCCCCTAATTTGTTTATAGTATCAGCCTTTATATATAAATTGTGTACCCATTTGGACTTTATTTTAGTATACAGTGTCAGATATTGGTCTATGCCCAGTTTCTGCCACATTATTTTACAGTTTTCCCAGCAGTTTTTCTCAAATAGTGAGTTCTTATCCCATAAACTGGGTTTATCAAACAGTAGATTGCTATAATCATTGACTACTATGGCTTGTGTACCTAATATATTCCTCTATTTCTTAGCCAGTACCAAGTGGTTTTGATGATTGCTCATTTATAATACAATTTAAGATCTACTGTGGCTATGCCACTTTCCCTAGCTTTTCTTTTCACTAATTCCCTTTATATTCTGGACCTTTTGTTCTTGAGATGAATTTTTATATTATTTTTTCTAGCTCTCTAAAATAATTTTTGGTAGTTTGATTGGTGTGGTGTCCTTTCCTTTTAACAACAAATCATCTCAGAATTGTTTCATTTCCAGCTGATTCCCAGGTGAAAAGGTAGGATAGAATTTAGGGAATGAGTAGAAAAATCAGGCATTCTGATTATGTATTGAGAGCAAGGATAACGTTCAGACAGACCTTGTGATCATTTGATATCAAGACAAAATGAGGGAGGTCCATATGGATGCCCAATGGTGCACCAATGAGAGTTCATTGACAAGAGTTCCACAGGCTGGACAGGCCCAAATGGCTTGTGAATTGTATTATCACAAGAAATGCACACTCAAAATCATAGATACATTAAAATACTTGAGTATGGGTCTATAGCAGGACAGAGGCAGCTAGGTGGCACAGTGCATAGAACACTGGGCCTGGAGTCAGGATCACCTGAGTTCCAATCTGACCGGAGACACTTACTTGCTATGTGACCATGGGCAAATCATCTAAGCTCTTTTGCATTACTGCCTTGAAGAAAGACACGGCAGACCATCCCAGTATCTTTTCCAAGAAAACCCCACGGACAGTATGATCCATGAGGTCACAAATAATCAGACACAACTGATTGACTGAACAACAACAACTATGGCAGGACAGAAGAAAATGATCATATTAGAACAAATTATATTAAACTATACATGTAGAAAAAAATAATCAAGTCACAAGGGAAACTCTAAATATTAAACAAGGCCATAGGATTTTACCAGTGTGGAAAATTCCTAACAGGAAACTACCTCTATTAATATAGTTCATTTCCCAGTTATGATTCAATATATCCAATGCATGTTTTAGTACCTGTTATGTGCAAGACACCAGTAAATAGTAAGGAGTTGCCTGAGGCATTGGAAACTAAGTGATTTGCCTACAGTCACAGGTGGGCCCTCAAACCCAAGCCTTCCTAACTCCAAATCTAGTACTCTTCCTACTGTACTGTACTACCTCTTCCTGGGCAGCGAGGTGAGGAATACAAGCTCAACATGTTTTTGTTGAGAACACACAATAATGTACTGTGTCCTTTATGTAAAAAGACAATCAGCGATCCATTCTCAGTATAGTGTATCTTTTCAACAAAATACCATCTATATAGAATCATGGCTATTGGAGACCTCCAAGGTCATCTGATATGACCTCTACCTAAGGCATGTGTCTCTTCTGCATACAGTCCTACCTTCTACTTGGATAGGAAGGACTCTCCACTATCTTCAGAGGTTGGAACTCGCTGGTCATATCAAGATTATATATTTTGACAGCTCTCAACAATAAGAATATGTCATTAAGTTGAGTCAAAGTCTACATCATCCCTATTACCTCAATTGAATTCAACAAGAAATAATATCTGCTGCATATCTAGCACTGTTCTGGGAGTAGGGAGGATACAAAATTCATAAAAGATCTGATTCCTGTTATGATGGGGCTTAGAGTCTAGTAGGAAACTATGACTCATACTCAGATGGCAACAATAAAAAATAACAAATAATAAAAGTATTCAACATATAAAAGTTATACATTCATTCTAAATGAGAAAAAAGGCATCATACAGATACTGTCATTTGAAATTACTTTAAAAAGGTAATGGAAGTTAAATATTTTTTTTTGTTTTTTGCTTTTTTGGAGGGGGGTATTGGGGTTAATGACTTGCCTAAGGTCACACAGCTAGTAAGTGTTAAGTGTCTGAGGTCACATTTGAACTCAGGTCCTCCTGACTCCAGTGCCAGTGCTCTATTTACTGCACCACCTAGCTACCACTGAGTTAAATAGTTTGGAAAACATGAGAAGGAAGGACATTGCAGGGACAGGGAATAATTTGTTTCTTTTTTTTTTCTTAAGCAATTGGGGTTAAGTAACTTGCTCAAGGTTACACCGCCAGTTATTTCTAGGTGTGGTGCTAAGTATCTGAGCCCAGATTCAATCTCCAGGTGTGATAGTAATGGCAATTAAAGATTCCCCTGTATTGGCTTGGTTTTCAAACTGATTGTATTAAAACCCAGAGCTTGTTAATCCCACCTGTGGGATGGACTTGTTGATGTGAAAAGAAAGTCCTGAACTGGGAGGAGCTGGTGGTAGATTTGGAGAGACAAGGGAGAGGTAGAAGAACTTTTTGGAAGCAGCACCTCGTGGAGGCAGAGAGAGAGACTAAGAGAATTGCTGGTGGCCACTTTGAATTGCCCTGGACTTTTGAGACCTGCCCCCTGAGCTGCCAAGGACTGAGGAGACATGGCTGCTTTGCTGGTACTTTGTCTGTCTGTTTTGATGTTCTTTTGCCAGATTTGTCCACTGATGAAAGACAGTCCTGTTGAAGAGGTCCTGGAACCTGGCTGTTGGCTAAGAGCTCCTGAGACTTTCCTGCAGACAGAGAGTGAATACTGTCCACTGGTGAAGGACAGTGCTGTTGTTGCAGGGGTCTGGAGACTGTCCTGCAGACAGAGTGAATACTGTCCACTGGTGAAGGACAGTGCTGTTGTTGCAGGGGTCTGGGAAGCTTTCTGTTGGTTCAGAAGCCCTGAAGAAGGATTTTCTTGTTGTATGTTTACAGAAATCCTGGGAGAGGGTTTTGCTAATGTTTTCAGGGGTTCTAGGACTGTTCTACAGACAGAGGATGAATTAATGAAGGGACTGGCAATGTATCTTGTGGCCTTGCTAAGCCTTGTCTCCCCAGGAACTAAGATTGCTGAGAACTTGCCTCTGTCAAGATGAAGAAAAGACCTCCATTTGGGTATTAAGTGCTGTGCTTAAACTTGATGTAACTCTGGGGTAGATTCAATTGTGATCCAGGGGTGGGGAACTTTTGACCTTTTTGTGTTCTATGGTTGAACAAATGAATGTACATTACTTATGTTTGGAAACTAATCTCCATTTGAGAAGAGGGGTTTTGTGGTGGACTAAATGAAGGTACAGCCTAGGGGTGGAGTAGTATTTAGAACAGGGACTTTGTAATTGATTGAATGATTGGAAGGTCCTGGGGTGGGGTAGTACTTGGAGATTATTTAATCACACTTAGTAAATGATGTATTTTGAGTGATGTCATGTTTTGATCTTCTCTGTTCTTGGTTTGTCACTGAATAAAATGGAGAGCACCTATGCTGGTATTTTGAACCTTGGGAAGTTGACTTTCCTTGACATTATATTACACCAGGTCATCCCAACACTGGGGCTGGTACTCTTACTCGCTGAGCCACCTGGCCGCCCCTAAGCAATTGGGGTTAAGCAACTTGCTCAAGGATACATGGCCAGGTATTTCTGGGTGGGTGCTAAGTATCTGAGCCCAGATTCGAGCACAGGGAATAATTTGAGCAAAGGCACAGAGGAGGTAAATTTAAAAGGCACTTTCAGAAGATAAGGAATGCTACAGTTTTTTTTTTAAAGAATAATACAGATTGGCTAAGAAAAAAAGAGTAACTTGACAAAAATATGGTGAAATATTGGAAAAGTAAGCTAGCTCCACATGACAGAGAGCCTTGAATGCAAAGCAGGGAAATTCAAATTTTATTTAGTGGACTATAAAGACCACAGAAGATTTCTGAGCCAAGGCAATAGTTAGCCTGGAGATGACTTAGGGGTAAAGAAAACATGATAATTGTCTGCATATATATGAAAGGCTGTCACATGGAAGAGGACTTCTTCTGCTCTTCCCAGAGGGCAGAACTAGAAGCAACATGTGCCAAAGCACATACCCTATTAGGTATTTAATAAATTGTTTTTGAATGAAGGAGAGAAGGAAGGAACAAAATTGGAAAGAAAGTTTGAAGTTGACTATAAGGTAAAAATTCCAGATAAATAAAACGATCATAAAAAATTAATGGGCTGCTTCCAGAGGTAGTAGGCTCATTTTGATGGATGTGTCTTCAAATAAAGACTAGATGTCCACTTGTTCAGTAAATTGCAGACATGATTCTTGTTTGCAATTAGATGATCTACTCTTACTTTAAGATTTTGGTCTTCCTATGAATGAAGAACAGTCTGTTGGCAGTGTAAAGAATGGGATCAAGTGGAAATTCAGCTAGGAAATATTATTAGGAGGTTATAGCAAAAATGTCAGTAGAAAACACTAGGATGGTGACGATGAAAATAGAAGAAGACAGATGCAAGCACTGTAACTGAGAGAACATGGTAAACAATTATACACAAGTTGAGAAACAAAGTAAGTTTAATATATGGCATGGTGTTGAGTCTTTTCACCCCAATGGATCTCACTTTCGCTCATTTGGGATACTACTTCTAGTAATGTAAGATCAAATTCGTCTTTTGGCTCACAATCAATCAATCAACAAGCATTTACTAAGTACGTAATATGTTCCAGGAAGAATTTTAAGTGTGGGGATATAAAAACAAAAGAAAGGACTCAGTATTACATTTTTCATCTCCTTTCCTTTACACAGGCTATATTCCCTGTGCCTGGAATGCATTCCTTCCTCCCCTCTCTGCCTTCAAGAATTGTGATTTTCCCTTAAGGAAACACTGAGATGTAGATATCATATCCTTTTGTAAAACCTTTCCTAAGCCTCCCAGGGGTTTTTATTCTCCTCTTCAAATTATCTTGCATTTACTTATCTATTTTTGTTTCATGGATTATCACCAGGGAAATGTATGCTAGGACCAGTCTCATATTGAAGATGAGAGATGAGAAGTAGACATACCAACTGTTCCACTGATATCTTCTCACTATGAGATGTAAGAAAAGCTCTTGTAGAATATTGTAAGAAATCTTTGTAGAAAAATGAAAGGAGGGGGGCGGCCAGGTAGCACAGCGAGTAAGAGCACCAGCTCCAGTGTCAGGATGACCTGGAGATCAAATTCCAGGCTCAGACACTTAGCACCCACCCAGAAACACCTGGCCGTGTAACCCTGAGCAAGTTACTTAACCCCAATTGCTTAGGGGTGGCCAGGTGGCTCAGCGAGTAAGAGCACCAGCTCCAGTGTTGGGATGACCTGGATCAAATCCAGGCTCAGATACTCAGCACCACACCCAGAAATAACTGGCCGTGTAACCTTGAGCAAGTTACTTAGCCCCGATTGCTTTAAAAAAAAAAAATGAAAGGAGGACATGAACTAGGTCTCATTGGAAAAGCAAGCATGGATGGGTCTGTAAACCCATTTCTGCAGGAAATATCTAAGTCAAGGAGATCAGATATCTATTTGACTATTCAAGTATGTGAATACTTATCTTTAAACATGTCATATCCCTCTATAAACTGCTTGAGAGTAGAACATATTCTTCATTTTGTGTATGCTCTACATCTACCAGGGTTCCTCATATATATTAGGCATTAAATATAAATGTTTATTGAATTTAATTGAATTATGATCACTTCACTCAACTTGGGTTTTAATTCCCTCAATCATTTTGATTTTATCTTTCTCCATTCAAAAAGCAAGAAAGTTTAATCAATTAACAATTAATTATTAAATTTAATTTAACTAATCATTTAATTTACTAAATGCTTACTATTTGTGCTTACAAATACTTTGCTAGGCTCTGGATATATAAATACCAAAGTATGAAACCTTTCCTATTCACCAGGAGTAGAAGAAAAAGAGGAAATAAGTGGGAACCCTACTGATTTATCTTCCATGAATCTATTGAAAACTTGGGTCTCATACTTTTATAGTTGATCTTATAAGTTCCAATACATTACATTTATTTCTATTAAATTAGGTCTTTCCTTCTGTCCCAACCCAGTTGTAAAAAGTCCATTCCTTTCTCCTTAACAACAAAAAGTCTTAACATTATTGAGCACTAAAAGCCAGAAAGCATCTTGGACATCTCCTAGTCTAGACCTCTCTCTTTTGCTATGTGAGAAAGCTAAGACAAGTTACTTGTCCAATAGACTTCACTTGCTCAGTTTGTACAGAACTTAATCTTAAAAGAGGGTTATCAACTGAATGAAAATGACTGTCAATTTCAAATAACTTCTGCAGAATCCTTAGTCTCCAAAATTCCAAAGAATTTTAAATTTCGGTTTCTAATTACTTGTGAGAGTCCCTAGATTAGAGGAAGAAAATTTGGGGTCATCTAACAACTTATTTGGACCCTCAGAAGAGTTAATAACTCTTCAAGGAGGATAAAGACATTACAATATTAAAGTAATAACATTAAATAAATGTGAATATGGGAACATTATTTTAAAAATTCAAAGAAGTTGGATTCCCTAAAAGTATTTTACAATCCTTTTGCAATGAGAGTCAAAATATTACTAGGGCTCAAAAGAGAAAAAAGCATGTCATGATCTCTTTTAAGAGGAGATGAATAATAAAAGAATATCTAGGAAACCAGGTAGCAAAAAAAGGGGGCCAACAGTTTTATTGGCAAAAAAAAGACCTGTACATTTTTCTTTTCATAAGGAAGAGGAACATCAGAGATCTGTCTTTCAAGATCTATATGTTATTCTTCCTTACAAAATTATTTTCCACTATTTTAAGCATAAGCAAGTCATTTAACATCTCTGAATCTCTTTCCTCCTCCATATAATGGGACTAATAATACCACTAATACCTACACCATAGAATTATTGTAAGGATCAGATGAGATCATATACGTAAAGCACTTTTCAAACTTTAGAGGCCTACATGATTTTTGGTTTTTATTATTGTTAATTTCATATAAAAATGATCAGTCTATATTAAGGAGTCTATCTCAATACCAGATTTTTTTTTGAGAAATACCTCAAAAATCACCAATCTTTTTTTTAATACCTTTACACTTTTCTCCAATTCTGATTCAACCATGCTGATCAATTTTTCCAATATTTATTCACCCAAATAAGATTCTCAGTCTTTCAGGATTATCTTCAAGGATTATAACATAGTTGCATTCTATCTAGACAATCATTATTTCCAACATCCACATTACTTAACTTGTTTTTCAAAAACAATTCCATAGGGGTAGTTAGGGCCCCAAGAGCAAAGTTATAAATGATACTATATCCAGCTTTCATGACTTCATGGTGGGGTTAACAACCCTAAGTCATTATGTTGGAGAGGACAATTTCATGCAGGTATCCTCACATTTCCCTCAAATAAACCTTAGCTCCCATTAGGCAAAGCTCTCTACTTCTGTCACCCTCATTTCTTTCTTCCATGATTTTTAAGTTCCTGAATGCACTTACTATGTTCTATTTTGCATTATTTTGTTTGGCTTGTTTTTTTTTTTTAATATTGATGAGTGAATAAACCACCTAAGGATCTTAATCTCTAAAATTGATATAACTGGGAAGTTCTCCTTTTCTTTATCTAACTGAACTTTCTTTTTTTGGCTATTTCAACCATACCTTTTGTCTACTTACTTTTCCTAAACTCACCTAAAAAATCCTCTTACAATAATTCCAATGAGGGAGTATGGTGCAATTGATAGAGAGCTAACCTTGGAGTCTGGAATATATGGATTTAATTCCTGCCCTGACACACATGAGCTATCAACCATAGTTAAGTCACTTAAAATCTAAGTGCTTCATGATTCTTAAGACTAAGTTTTAGATAAGTTGCTGATTTGCATAAATGGAGGGAGTTTCCACACTGGGCATCAATTATATCGATAAAATCACTAATTAAAAAGTAAAGCAAAATCATTTGGAAACCAACCCTAGAGCTAAGCAAAGAACCCATCCTAAAGTGGGTCAGCCAGATGACATGGTATATTTCAAAAATAATGATTAACAACAGATCTCCTCAGCTTGTTAGATGCTCTCCCAGTGTAGATAAGGCTTTCTCCAGGGAAGTAAGGGTGAAGTCCTGATAATTATGAGATGATAGGTCTGCTCAAATGCCATCACTCACATGTGGCCTTTCCTGATTCTCAGAGAATAGATACATCCTGCCTGCTAATCTCCACCTGGTGGGATCCCTAGCTTCCTCTAAAGCAAAATATAGGTTCTACAGGATTTGAGATCAGGCCATTTCTAACCCCACCCACTGCAATTGTTAGCAAGTCTTGAAATTCCTTCATGTAATCAGGGTATTTATTACTTGAGGACATACTTATCTTTGCTGTGAAAGGTAAACTTCTTGAGGGAAGGGAAGGTTTCTTTGCATTCAGGTACCTAACTCTCTACTAGAGAAGGTTATGCCAGTGAGGCACACAGTAAACGCTTAATAACTTTTTAATTGAACAGCTTCATTTTTATGGATATGGGAGGGGGAGAGAACCCCCAAGAGTTCATTATTTCTTTATAGCATTATACTACTTGGCTATGTATCAGTTTCTTGCTAATTTGGTCATGTCTAAAGCAAGGAGCTACAGATATGACTGTTGATAATGTATTTTTTCATCTCTTTAATTCTTTTTTTTTAAGCAATCCGGGTTAAGAAACTTGCTCAAGGTTACATGGACAGGTGTTTCTGGGTCTTGCTAAGTGTCTGAGCCCAGGATTCAATCCCCAGGTCATCCCAACACTGGAGCCAGTGCTCTTACTCGCTGTGCTACCTGGCCACCTCAATATCTTTAATTCTTTTAAGAATTCTAAAAAGAAAAAAACTAAATCATGTATGCTAAAATGAAATATATATATATATATATATGTTCTAATAGCCTAATGCTCTCAAGTCTTTTTGATTAATAAACTACAGGCAACCAAACAGAGCCAAATTAGAAACTTCATAAGCCAGTTATTTACATTTTCACAAACAAAAAAGTAAGATACATAGATGCTTATTACTTAGCAAGACAGTGAAGCCTGAAACCCATGCATTAAGTTTGGGCACTCTTAGTGAAAATGAGATCTGACTTCCTCATCATACAATCTGACATCCTTCATCTAAAACCAAATGAGATAATAAAGTAAGAGAGATGAGATATTTTCTGCATAAAGAACCATATAATCCTTTACTTCATCTAAATAATAGATTCATAAAAATCCTCTCATTCTTTCTAAGTTGCCTGTGAAACACTAATGCATCCACATGTTTGTAGATGCCAGATGTTGAAATATATCCCAAGATTTATTACTACAGAGGTAATAAATATACTAATAGATATTTGTTTATTTAATTTTTCATCTGGTCATTTTAGAGTTTGTGATGCCTCAGAGTTTAAGAAGACTGCATACTAAAATGAAATGAGTCCAAAAGTAAATTTTATTCAACTCAAAAAGTGATATTCCATCACAAAGACTATTGAAGACATCACATTCAAAAGACACATAGAAGTATTCAAAGAATCAAAGTCTACTTTCTAGAGTTTTTCATCCGGAAACGAACATTATAATATATCAAGCTATGATAGAAATCCAAATGCAAATTAACAGCCTTCTCAGTTCTATAAAGCATGCAAGTGCTCAGTCCATTCAATGAATAGTTATTGTGTATCTGCATCATGAAAATACCAAGCTAGGTGCTATGATGATCAAAAATGCACCTGGACTTTGATGATTTATAAAAAGTTATAAAAATTTGGATCACCTTTCAAAATGCAGAAACTATTCTAAAAATCAGGAGGATTTCATTTAAACACTAAGTAGAAGATTCGTGGAAGTGCTTCTATTTTTCTTAAATTGAACCAACAAAATCAGATCTTTATTTCATGCTCCTCATTAAGCTAAGAATTTTGTTCCTGCTTTCTCACCAAAAGTAGCAACAATTTCTCAGAAGTCAAGAGACTGAGAAGTAATCATACACTCACATTCATTTTAATAACGTGGCACGTGCCTGCCAGCAATAACCAAGTACATAAAAATAAATAAATAAATGAAATTTGAAAAGCAGACAAGGGAATAGAAGAAAAGAATATTTTTATCATATCCAACATGTGTTCATGTACATATTAAAGAAGCATCCATGTGCAATACATCTTTTAAAGTAAGCATACATATGAGGTTGTTCATTTCCATTGGCTCTGCTACCCTACAACAGTTATAAAAGAAGAGATAAAAGGATTGTACATCAAACCTAGGTAAGCGGAGCAGAATATGCCAGGGACTCCAAAGTCTTGTTAGGACAAAAATAAATTAGGTCTTCGATTTCTTCTGCTATTGTTAATATAATCATTGATAGAAGACATTTGTCCAAATACTTTTAAACTAAAAAGTGTAATTTGAATGAAAGGAATTATAATTATTACTATATATTTTAAGAGAATCTACAAAAATATAACTGGGAGAAAGAAGGTAGTTTATGGGTGAAAACACTTATGAAATGCTATTTTCCAGACCATTTTCAGTGATGCATGTAAGCTGTAGTCTTACTGAAATAGTTCATGACTGGCAGTCAGTGAGCCTCAGAAAGCTCTGCCTCCCTTCCATCTAGTAATTCTGAATAACAGGAAAAATCTCCAGTTGTATAACTTTTGCTGTAGCTAAGAGAAAGAGTTAACATGTCAACGGATTTACATTCCCCTCAAACCAAATGAATATATCTGCTATAAAGCTTTAAATGAATATATTTTAAAAAGATATGTCTATTTCTAAAGTCTTAAGCACCTTTAACATATTTAAGAGGTCTTATGAAGTTAGCAAGGATACACCAAATGGTATTGCATCCTACAGTTATGGCCATTTAGACCAAAGTTCACAGAAGAGTAACAGTTAACCAAATTCATTAATTAGAGCTCTGTTTACTGGATCTATAGTCAACTTTACCCATAGGTTCCTCTAAATTGAACTCTCCTTAACTTAATAAGACTATTGTTGTCTTTCACTTCTAACTTACCCCAGGACTTCCCAGACTATTCCTGCTTTCACTCCTTCGGCCTTCTGGCTCCAAACGGTGAGCATCTCCCCAAAACCTCCATTTGAGGAAGTACATGCTCGGTTCTTACCAGCCTCCGCCCTCCACTCTCCAGATCACTTTTCCTTCTTGTCCAAGTGCCAAAGGACCTCTCCTCTTTCACGGTTCTCCAATTCTTCTTTCCTGCTCCTCTTTTATGTGCCATCTCCCCTTTTATAGAATATAAACCCCATGGGGTCAGAACTATATTTATTTTTTTTTCTCTTTTTATTCCCACTGTTTAGAACAATGTCTGGAACATATTAAGTGCTTAATAAATGCTCTATCTAATTTAGCTGGTTTCCTTGTGTTTTCTCATTGACAAAATTCCATCTCTGATCTCCATCCCTTTGCATAGGTTGTCCCACATGCCTGGTAAGTACATTCTCATTAATGTGCCTGTGAGTTTCCTTAGCCCACTTCAAAGATCAGTTCAAGTGCCTCCTTCCACTTGAGTTATCTCTTGATCTCCCACCTACTAGAAAATGTATCTTGTATATTGTTTGCATTAGATTTGTGTGTTTTCCCCATAGAACATAAGTTCCTTGAGGGTTGGGACTGTTTTGCTTTTGTTATCTCCAGTAACTGACAAATGGTAAGTACTTCATAAATGCTTAGTCATTGCTTGATTTCAGGAAGAAACGTTTGGCTGAATACCAAAAGTATGTGTGAATTATGCATATAATCTATAGAAGAGGTTCTCAATCTGAGGTCCATGAACTTTTTTAATATTTAAAAAATTTGATAACTGTATTTCAATAGTTCCTTTTTAACTTGTATGTACATGACTTAATCTTTATGCATTTGAAAACATTATTCTGGGAAGAGGTCCATAGGCTTCACCAGACTGCCAGGTTATTCCGGTCTATACAAAGACCTCTTAGTAAATAGACTTGAGTTACAATTCTCAGCAAAGCATAAAATCTTAAGTTTCCTGAGAAATTACTATTCTTTGCAACTGAGCTGCTAATAGGCCCCTACTTGATTAAATATCAAATAATTTTCCCTACGGAAGATTAACTGAATTCTGCAACTTCAATGGTCACCTCCCCCGGCCCCCCAAGAAAAAAAACAAGACAAAGGCTTTGTGAGACTACCATAATCATGGCCATCTATTCAATCCCTCAACTTCTATGTATACTCTGAGTTTTTATTTTTAGTACACAATTTGTGTTTCACTGCTCAAAATAGACACATGTCAAAAAGAAAATGAATGACTTTCTTAAGTTTAACAAATTATTTCCCTAGCATGGAAACTGAGAATTTCTAGATATTTTTACTTTAGAAAGCAGAGTAAAATTTAATTCTTAGGGATTGTTGCATGGATTAACATCTCCTTATACTGAATTCTTTCCCAGGGTACCTAGAATATGAACCCTCTGTTTATGTTGCTTCTTTTGGGTATCTCACGAAAGAAAATTCCAATTTATAGGAAATCATTAAAGATATCTTTCTCCTAATTTAGAGTACTTCTCTTTAACCAAAGATATTCTTTAACATTGTGATGGGGACTGGCACATGTGCAAAACACTTCTGATGGCATCTCTCCATGTGGAGGAAGCTAGGAGCCTGCTTCCAGCAGAGTGGTGATGACATGGATCAGACGTGCCTTGGAGAGACTTGAGCAGGCCTAGACATTCTTTAACTGGTATGTTCACCATATGGTTGGGAGAAGCTTTTTCAGTTGACTGAATGGTTAGAACTTAAGGTACCTTCCAAAAGTTACTAGGACCAGAACCTAAGCCATTTTCTCTTTGGCTGTTTTCTCTGGCTTTACTTTTTCACTGTCACTGTATGAGGAAAGACAAGGCTTTGGGAATGGGAAGCCTTTGGGCTCTCCCCAGCAAGGCCTCAGTATGGTCCTATGGAATCCAGTTTCAGTCTTTTTGCCTTTGTTTTTGTTCTTTACTACTTTCAGTGAAAGGACCAGAGACTCTGACCTGGTGAGGCTTAAAAGACCCCTAAGTAATTCTGATATTCAAATTTCCCAGTGTCTCAGTATCTGGTTTTAACCATAAGCATCAATGCCCAAAGGAGAAAGGAGTGACTTTTGAGAGTGACCTTCAGTCAATTAATCAAAAAGCATTTATTAAGTGCCAACTGTATTCCAGGAACTCTGCTAAATGCTGGCTAAGAGGATGAACAAAGTATGAATCTTGTGATGATAAAAAAGTTTGAGAAATATAGTTTCTGGGTAATTTAATCACTTTATTAATAAGGCTAGCACATAATTAATAAAAAGGAAGGTCATTTGGTGGTCTCTCATAGACCAAAGACAATTATGGTAGTGGGTCAGAGCTTATATGTTCTTTCGGAAGAGGAGTAGCAATCAGTTCTGAATAATTAACACAATGGAATATCAAAATGAGGGGCTAAGAGTGATGTGTCACTCTTGCACAAAGAGTATTACTACTCCCAGGCCATGCTCTAGCCTTGGGCTGTCTATTCAAAGAACGTATGCTCCATCCAAGCCTAAGCAGAACATAATGACTAGTCCAATCTCTTTATAAGCAACACCCTTCAAATTCTAAACTTTTAAAATCAGGGCTTGAGAAGGAGGGAAGAAGTCTGGATCTCCCCAAATTATTGGCTATTAATAATAATTTTTCTCAATCTACAGAAAATATGAATCCATGAATATCTGATTTCTTTTTTTTTTAAGCAATTGGGGTTAAGTAACTTGCTCGAGGTTACATGACCAGGTGTTTCTGGGTGGGTGCTAAGTGTCGGAGCCCGGATTTGATCCCAGACCATCCCGACTCTGGGGCCGGTGCTCTTACTCGTTGTGCTACCTGGCCACCTACTTCTTGTATTTTCTTGTCCCTGAGAAAATACATAATTTAATGAATACATTCATTAGGATTTTAGGAGGACATAATATGGTTTCCAGTTTACTCATTCTCCCATGAGAAGATGAAGATCTAGAAAAAAATAAACCTTAATATTGAAGGCCTAACAATGGCTATGGTCTGGAATTATCCATTATAGATTCATGACTAGAAGAGGCCTTTGAGGTTATCTGGTCCAATTCCCTTACTGTATAGATAAAGAAAGTGAGGCCCAGAGAGATTTGATGATTTACCTAAGGCCACAAAGTTAGTACAGGACTTGAAGCAAGGTCTCCTACCGTGTTTCCCCGATAATAAGACACAGTCTTATTAATTTTTTTGGAAACACCAGAGGGCTTATTTTCAGGGGAGGGCTTATTTTAATGAACATTGACAGCAATTTTAATAAACAGGTAAATGTGAACAAAAAAATGTACCAGCAACCAAATCACTGGGGAAGAACAGGATGAAGGGCTCACTGCTGCAGCTCTGATTGGATGCAGCTCGGAGCGCGGCGTACGTTTCACCCCGGGGGGGTATGGTGCATACAGAGGGTAACATAATGTAGCATGTAGTGCAGGGGATCACCTTCACTACAGTAGCAATCTCAATAGGGCTTATTTTCAGGGGAGGGCTTATTTTAGAGGAATCTTACACAGTAAGGGGAGGGCTTATTTTCGGGATAGGTCTTATTATCGGGGAAACACGGTAACTCCAAATCCAGGGGTCTCTCCATCATAACTCACTGTCTTTCCACTTGCTGGTCTTCTAAACAAATAGCATCTAAATTTTCCTTCATCCAGGTCTCCCTAAAACACAACCCTATGCTTTTTTGTTCAATAAGAATTTAAACAATCATCACTACTTTGGAAGGGCAGAAAGTTGTGACAGAATGAGCACTAAACCCAGAAGCAGGAAGGACAAAGGTCAATCTGTCTCTGATACTCCTTAAGTGTGTGAACAAAGGCAAGTCTCTTCATCTTTCTGTTCCTTAGCTTCTTCAAAATGGGGCTAATATTGTTAAGTCTCCTGGCGCTGTTGGGAGTAATGAGCATTGTTATAAAACTTGAAATGCTTTATAAATGTGAATTGTTATTGTGAAGTCATGCTTCAAAAGCAAATCCAAGCATTGTACATATTAGTCTGTTAGTGCATATCCAGTCCATTATAGTATATGTTGCCGGTGACAATAATTATTTAGGGTAAATGAAAGAATCAGCTTCCATTTTTAAAACCATAATTCCAGCATGGCAAAATGATGCTTTACACATTATTGTAAAATGTTCATTGCCAAATTCCAGCATGCCAAAATATGTTCTCTTGCTTCAAAGTGCCTCTTTTTTCCCCTCACCTCCTACACCGAAGGCATATTGTATTTTATGTTGGGGGAGGGGGGGCAACTACAGTAGATTTTTTTCAATTACTAATTGAATTTTGCAAGAACCTATGAACAACACTCATGTAAAAGATCCCACCAGCAAAACCTTTTTTTTTTTCTTCCCTTTGAAACATGAGTCTTTAGTCCCTGAGGAATGGCAAAGGTTCACTTTCACTCACAAGTCAAATAAATTGAACCCTAACTTATGAAAAATGCAATTTAAAAATAAAAAGGATTTTGCTGCAGACAATGTGATGGTATTTCTGTACCTTGTGCAAATGGGCTTCTGCTAATGCAATGACTTTTGAGCCCTAGCAGTCCTCATTAGACTTAAGAAGACTGTTTTCAATTTGATGACCACAAAGAGATCCCCAGGCTCTTTAAGAGTCCATTTCTAATGTGGCTATCTTGGTGTGGCACATTAAGAGTTTTGCTATCTCTGACTGAAACTCTATAATGGCAGGGAATTATCATTATTGCCCTACTCCTAATGTCTCTGACACAAAGGGACAGAAAAGCAGTGGAGAATAGAGCTTCCTTCCTAAAGCTATCCTGGTCTAACTGAAAAGTAGGTGCTAAGTCCCAGACTTCTTATTTCCAGCAAACAACTTTCATTACTCAAAAACTCTTGTGCTCAAGTGTATATGCCAGTGTGTTGAGATGCTGGGTGGTTACAGTAGTGTGACAGCCTCAACATTATCCTCTTACATGGTTCTGTGAATTTCTCTCAGTCTTGTGTTATCAGTTTCAAGAAAACAAGTACCAGATCTGCTAAATGTTGTACGCTGACAAATCATGGAACGGGGCCATATGAGTGCACAAGATAATCTTTCTGATAATGATGTGGTGATGAGAAGAATAAATAGGAAACAATGTACAACTCCCCTGAGAGTTTTCTGGTCACCTCTAGACTTCCATGACTCATTGCTAGCTCTTATTTGATTTCCTAAAATGTCTGTGCAGGAATTGGACAACCCCTCCCTTTAAACCTTTCACATGGCTAAAGAACTTGTTCACACACCCCTAGTCTACAGTTTTGATTGAATTATTTAATAAAACTCTCTGGGGGGTGGCTAGGTAGCACAGTGAATAGAGCACTGACCCTGGAGTCAGGAAAACCTGAGTTCAAATTTGACCTAAGACACTTAATACTTATTAGCCATGTGACCTTGGGCAAGTCGCTCAACCCCAATTGCCCTACATTCCCCTCTCCCAAAAGCCAAAAAAAAAAAAAAACCTCTCTGGACCTTCCTGATTTAATGGAGGGGGAGGGGAGAGAGGGCAAGGTGAAAGCTCCCACCATTAAAGAAAGATGAGTAAGATTTCATTTGGGAGATATAGATAGGTAGGGGGTAGGGTAGGAGTAGGGAAGGATAATTCAGCCCCAGAAAATGGCATGAGCAAAGCATGGGAAGAGAGAATATACAGTTTGGGAAGAACACAGATTACTGTGAAGGAGAATAGGGAGAGAGATAGTACAAGACAGAGAAGGATACTAAATTATATGGGACCTTTGTAATTAATCCTGCTGATTTCTATGATTGGGGGCATTGGGAGTGGGGATTGGGGAGTGGGAGAAATATGGGAAGGATTTAGGCCAGACCCATGATTTACTCAAGTGTAGGGAATTCCTACTGAGGAATTCCTTCTATCAATACAAGGTATGGTCTGAAAGAGTGACCTGGAATATGGAAAAGTTGAGCAATTCGCCTACAGTCACACTGGCCATATGTGCCAAATGTGGGACTTAAACCCAGCTCTTCTGCACTCCAAGGCCAGTCCTCTGACTGATCCATCAAGCTGTTTTTTATTAGATACATAGTAAGTGTTTAATACTTGTTGAATTGAATTGAAAACAATAGATCCCACTTTTCTTGCATACCCCTTTTGGCTGAATTCCATGAAAGTGTGATGGGTCATTTCATTGTTGAGTGCCCTCAAAATCACAGAAGTATAGAATTGTAGATCTGGAAAGGACGACATCACCTATCTTCTTCATTAAAGTTGTTCACTTTGCCACCATCACTTGAATAAGGAATATCTTAATGATTCTAAAACAGCTAATTTTATAAAAGCAAAACAAATTAATGAATTATAAGAATAAATCACAAATAGGTCATATGATTAAGCCTTGGAAAAGATTTTAGAGATTATATAGCCCATATTGTAAGAAAGGAAACTCCCCATTACCAGGGTAGGAGCTCCTCAAGTACAAGAATGATATATATTGCCTTTCTTTGTATCCCTAGATGGCACATAGTGGACACAG
Organism: Petaurus breviceps papuanus; assembly: GCF_028583685.1. Lineage (NCBI taxonomy): Eukaryota > Metazoa > Chordata > Mammalia > Diprotodontia > Petauridae > Petaurus > Petaurus breviceps. The sequence goes on along the minus strand of NW_027185777.1, from coordinate 10,465,527 downwards.
TTTGCTGATTATCTAACTGAAACCAAAGCCAAAAAAAAGTTCAATGACTTGCCCAAGGTTACATGGATAACAAATGCTATTTTAGCACAGATTTTCTGACTGTAAATCCAACACCCTTCCCATGATAGCACCCGTTTCAGTGCTTTTATGTGAAATGCCTAATATTTCCTTCATCAGACTCCTCAAATAATCTATTATGAGAAGGGCAAGATCTGCCGCTTCATCATCCAATGGATATTGATCTTTGCTTTTCAGGTAACTAGCCAGCTTTGTGAATCATTCTTCTTGGATTGCCAATGCTATCTCCATAATTGTTCATTATGAATGGAAGAGAAAGATGACTTCCTCACATTCCTCTGCTCTGGAAGGTCATCCAGCATTTAACATCAAAATGCCCAAATAGAGCTATTAAATTTTCTAATGAAATATTTAAGCATCAGCAGTTTCCTTAATGTGAAGCACTGAAGACAAACTCAAGTGTGAGCAATGTTGGCTTGAATATTTGAGCTGATATGCCAAAGGAAAAGGCATCATGGTGCATGAATGAATAGATAAAAAAGCATTTATTAAGCTCTAACTATGTGCCAAGTATTAAAGGTTCAAGTATAAATGCCAGGTCATCTCTACCCTCAAGGATATACATTCTAACAAGAAAAATAATATGTACAAAGAGGTGGTGACCAGGGAGGAATGTTTTGGTCTGAGAAGTCACAGAGTTGGCAAATTGAGTTATAGGAGAGTTAAATGGCATTCTCTTTTCAATAGAAATGGCAGTATTAATTTAAGGTAATCAATTCATTTAATTATGATTCCAAGTTGGAAAGCTGAGGTAGAGGAAGGGACGTGTATGGAAGGTTGTAGCAGCAAGCACCCCAGCATCCCCAGGGTCGCTGCCAACACAAGTTCTTGGATCTGCTTTGTTAAAGGAAAGCAACTCAAAATGGGTTAACAAGCTTACTTTAATCAGTCAAATATATATCGTTTACCTAGTTCAGGGGAAAGAGGTCAGCACCCCAAACTTCAAAGTATACAGACAGAATTATCAAGTAGACAGCTTTCCAAATCGTCCAACCATTACATCCATACTAAATCAACATCTGGGTTTCAAAGCCAGGGGGCCCTGGACAACGGCTTCCCAGAGTTTCATCAAATCACAGAACACTTCTCAAAGTGAGCCCCAAAACAAAGTTACACATCAGGGCTTATATAGCCTTCTCCGGCTCAGAGAATGTAACAACCTTATTGACCCACTGGCCAATCAAAAAGTATCTACTGGGGGGGCGGCTAGGTGGCGCAGTGAATAGAGCACCGGCCCTGGAGTCAGAAAGACCTGAGTTCAAATCCAGCCTCAGACACTTAACACAAAAAAAAAAGTATCTACTGAAAAACAAGCCTCCCACCCCAGGCTCCAGGTGCACTTTAGCCTAGGGGCAGGGAAGATCTTTAAAATTTACATTCCCATTACAAAGGTGTATGGAAGCAGGGAAAAGGATGAGAAGCCAAGAGAACTAGGAAGCATGACTCATTAGACACAATGAGTCATGTGACATACTTCCTAACCAAGACTAAAGAGTAGTTCCAGAGATAAGAGAGTATAGTAGCCAAGGGCAGGATATAGGAATGTTGATGGCAAGGTCCAATGGTCTTGAGAGTCCAGTAGTTAGAAGGGCAGATCACAGGATTCAATATCCAGAGGGTAAACCAGTAGAAAGGGCAAATAGCAAGTTGATGATTGGAGTGGAAAAGGATATACTTAAAGTAAGGAATCACTGGTTTTAAATTTCACCCCTGCTAAGTGAGCCTGGCCAAGTCATTTCAGGCAGTTTACAGTGGTCTATAAACTTTTTGATTGTATATGCTAATTATTTATAAATTGTTTAAGTATGTATACACCAATATGTGTATATTTACTTATTTACAAATTTATACACATAATATTGTGTGAAAACTTGTGTGCATTTTCAATTTTCACAAAAATCAAAATAAAAGAGGATAATATAAAGATGAAATACCTTTGATCTTAGAGGCAGTAAGGAGCCTCTGCAGTTGACTGAGCAAAGGAGAGACATGATCAGAGCTGTACCTTAACAAAAATCCCTTTGACAGTGCTGGGTGGAACCGACTGAAAAAGCAGACTTAAATCAGAGGGATCATTTAGGAGGCCATTGCAGAAGACCAGGTGAAAGGTGATAAATACCTGAAGTAGGCTGGTATAAGCATGAAATGAAAGAATGTGACAGATATGAAACATGTTGTAGAGATAAAAACAAAATCAGCAACTGACTGGAAATGTAGGATGAGGGACAGGAAGGAGTTGAAGATGACATTGACATGGAAAACCTAGCTCATCCTGAAAGGATGATGGTGCCCTTCATAGGAATAGGGAAATTCAGAAAAGGGGTAGGTGTGGGAGAAAGGCTATGTTGTACATATGTCTACCTAACTATGCCTGCTCAACCTGTTCCAGTCACTCTGTCCCACATTAAAAGAGAAGGCAGGGGAGGCCAGGCTTTTAGTCACAGGTCACTTCCCCAAAGCCAGAATCCAGTTGCTCTTGCTATGGCCAAAAAGTGATCTGAGGGTCACAGGATAAATACACTGGGGGCAATTTTCCCAATGGCATCCTGTTCATCCATGGCTGTGTGCCTGGGCAGTGATTTGGTTATTGCTTCCCTGAGGGGTGATGCCTCCTGTAGATGTAGAGCTTGTACAGAGGGAGCACAATAGAGGGAACCTTGGGGGATACGTATCAGTGTGGTTCTGAGAAGACAAATCCCACAATTGGCCATCGTAGGATCTATCTCCCTAGTCTCTGATTGATCATACATGCCTAGTAGTCAAACTTTAGTCCCCTTGGAATAAGGTCACAGTCCCCTCTTCCAAACCTACTATGCTAAATCATGGAGGGATTGCGATCTGCATTGATGAAGGAAACTCCCCATACTATTTCTCATATTTATGTATACCAGGGGAAGAAATGTGACTTAGTGTAAGAAGGGCCAAATTTAAATTCTGGGCTGAAGCTCTGCCTCTGACTTATTAGACAGGTAACCCGGGGAAGGTCCCTTAATGTCTCCAAGTTTCTTCCCCTCTGTATTGGTGGGGGAAGTTCCCATAATGACAAAATTAAAGATGCTTCAAACATGCCAAGTGATATTTAACAATAATTCAACTTGATCCCATGTGCACAGTGCATTCTTATTTCCTATTCAGTAAAAATGAACCTGGTTTCTCCACTTACACTACTTCGCCCGTATGCCAGACAAAAACCATGCCTCTGGGTTCTTTTATCACTTGCTATTTTGAAGATTTATCTCCCATTGATTTTGAAATCCAGTGCTGAAGTTTAGACTCAATTACACTACCCTCATTTCCACTGAGCTACATTGTACAGCAGGTTGACGCAGGATGGAAAGCAAATTTCCATAATTGCATTATCGTGATGAACTGACAAAGGACTTACATTGTGACATTAAAATCACATATTTCTCTCTCTGGGCCCTCATGCTAGCTTCACTAATGGGCCACAAAGTATTTCCTCATTTTGAGCATGCATTATGTGTGGAATTAACTTACTGGTTGAACTGTATAAAAATTATATTGTTTCTCATTATTCCTTATGAGAAAGAAACCACAATAGCTCACATTTTGCTGCGACATTTGAAGTGATGATGGTAGCAGGAATGCCATGTCTACCATGATGTTTCTTTAGTGAAAATAACTTGCATTAGCATCATCAATCCGTGGTCATCTCCAGAAAAGCCAAGAAAATACATATTGGTCTATTTGTCCAGAGCCAAAGGAATAATGATGGATGTTAAAGAAATTCATTTCCTCATATATTTAGAGCTGAAAGGGGTTTACACCTAGTTCAACTCCTGCATTTTACAGCTGAGAAAACTGAAGTCCAGAGAAGGAAACTGACCTACCAAACATCACAGTGACAGAGCAAAGGTTACCCACTCCCATTCCATTCTCTGACTCTTAATTCACTCTTATTTCCTCTGAACTATACTGTCTCTTTTGATTCTGAATTCTTCTTGAGAACATGGATATGTGGGAAATTCTAAATTTATTTGCTGCTAAGAAGAAACATTCAAAAGTCCAAACTCCAGTCCTGTCAGAAACATTATTCAGAATCCAGCAAAGGCTTATACACTTCCAAAATCTGCTTATGCTTCAAGAATTCTATTGCCCAAGAGAGAACCAACTATCGAGAAAGAACCCAGTTCTTAGTATGGAACTTCCCTTTGCTGTATCCCTGGTGCTTCTTCCAGTCGGGTGTTGGGGGAGGGGGAAAAGGGGATTTCCCTCTCCTCCCCCTGTCATAACAAAGGTGTCTCACAAGCAAAGTGCTTTATCCGGTAGGAGATGCCATACCCAACTGACAGTGGGTCCAGCTGCCCAATTGTGGAATCAAGAGGAAGTATTAAAAAGAGCAGCCCCATGCATCTGCCAGCAGATACAGTGCACCAAGGGAGAACCCTGTGAGGAGATCACAAGGAAAGATGCAGGGCCCTCAAGTTCATAAGTGACTTGCCTTGTCCATGTATATCCCCTATGTATGCTCCTCTGTGTAAAATCTTTCCATGTAATTTTAATACTAAACCTGCTACTAGAGAAAAAAACAATGAGATGGTGTCAATCTAGATATTTTGTAGGGGAAAAAAATACTCTGTAGTCCTTTCCTTGTGAATGTATTTTCTTCAATTCTATTAAAGTCTAGGAGATCAGATTCTCTATGCCTTTCACTTTGTTGTCCACTCTCCTGGACTCCACCACCCACCCTGCCCCCAGGCCAGTGCTACTGCACACAACACCCTTTCAGTAATGTTGACTAGCCACCTTTGGGGGAAGACAAAATAAAAATGCAAACATTTTTTCACTTGGGAGAAAAGAGCAAGCTCCTGGTCTCCAGCTAGCTCCTCTTCCCTGGCTGTCACCTGCTATGTGGTCCTGCCTACATTCACTGCACACATAGTTCTGAGTTGAGAGAAGGTTTAAGGGGTGAGAGGAGTCAGTGTCTGTCACACAGTTAACACTCAACAACTATTAACTGCTTGAATGGGAGCCCTAGGGTACTGGGTTCAAATGAAAGAAGATAGGAGGGACAGAAGGAGAGAGGAAAGGAAAAGACAAACAGGAAATCTAGAAGACAGACCTCAAGGGGCATTACAATAGTGTAATGTAATACCAAAAGAAGGCAACTTCCCAGGTTCAAAATACCAGCATAGGTGCTTTCTATTTTATTTAGTGACAAACCAAGAACAGAGAAGATCAAAACATGACATCATTCCAAATACAGCATTTACTAAGTGTGATTAAATAATCTCCAAGTACTACCCCACCCCAGGATCTTCCAATCATTCAATCAATTACAAAGTCTCTGTTCTAAATACTTCTCCACCCCTAGGCTATACCTTAATTAAGTCCACCACAAAGCCCCTCTTCTCAAATGGAGATTAGTTTCCAAACATAGGTAAAGTACCTTCATTTGTCAATCACAGAGCACAATAAGGTCAAAAGTTCCCCACCCCTGGATCACAATTGAATCTACCCCAGAGTTACATCAAGTTTAAACACAGCACCTAATACCCAAATGGAGGTCTTTTCTTCATCTTGACACAAGGCAAGTTCTCAGCAATCTTAGTTCCTGGGGAGACAAGGCTTAGCAAGGCCACAAGATACATTGCCAGTCTCTTCACTAATTCATCCTCTGTCTGTAGAACAGTCCTAGAACCCCTGAACACATTAGCAAAGCCCTCTCCCAGGATTTCTGTAAACATACAACAAGAAAATCCTTCTTCAGGGCTTCTGAACCAACAGAAAGGCTCCCAGACCCCTGCAACGACAGCACTGTCCCTCACCAGTGGACAGCATTCATTCTGTCTGCAGGACAGTCTCCAGACCCCTGCAACAACAGTACTGTCCCTCACCAGTGGACAGTATTCACTCTCTGTCTGCAGGACAGTCTTAGGGCTTTTTAGCGAACTGCCAGGTTCCAGGACTTCTTCAACAAAAGGACTGTCTTTCACTAGTGCACAAATCTGGCAAAACAACATCAAAACAGACAGACAAAGTACCAGCAAAACAGCCATGTCTCCTCAGTCCTTGGCAGCTCAGGGGGCAGGTCTCAAAAGTCCAGGGCAATTCAAAGCGGCCACCAGCAATTCTCTTAGTCTCTCTCTCTCCATGAGGTGCTGCTTCCAAAAAGATCTTCCGCCTCTCTCTAGTGTCTCTCCAAATCTACCTCACCAGCTCCTCCCAGTTCAAGACTTTCTTTTCACATCAAAAAGTCCATCCCACAGGTGGGATTAACAAGCTCTGGGTTTTAACACAATCAATTTGAAAACCAAGCCAATACAGGGGAATCTTTAATTGCCATTACTATCACAAATAGAGCCCTTATCTGGAACAGTAGAGATCCCTTATTTATTGGCTAAACAGAGAATTGGGAAGAGGGCTCAGGAGAGACATGATGAGGACACATGAAACCCACCTACATAGAAGGAGATGGCCAAGATCTGTATGGATTATAGATAGAACCTGAGTCTCAGGCACAGGTCCATCATCCCGACATATATAAAATTCCCTCCATCAAACATGTTAGACCCTCCAGTGGGAATGGAAGCAGAATGAATTGTATGTGTACAGGGCCTAATACCTTTCTGGGAAATTGTATTCTATGAACAGAGCACTGAACAGAGCTAGGGAATCTACAAAGTAGAGACAAGATAATAATGATATAATAATAAAATAACTAGCATTTATATAGACCTTTATGGCTTGCAAAGCTAACTTTACATGAATTATCTCATATGCTACTCACAATAATTCTACAAGGTATTAGATGCTATTATTATCCAAATTTGACAGATGACAAAACAGAGACTGAGAGAAGTAACTCTTCCCATTTTACAGATAAGAAGTTAAGTGATTTGCCCAGGTTCATACAGCTTGTAAACATTTGAGGCAGGATGCAAATTCAGATCTTCCTGACTCTAAGTCTGGTGCTCTATCCACTGCCATTTAGTATTATCTATATTTCCAGTCTAAATAACTTCAGACTATTTTAATTCTTCCTCCCCCAAAAAATTTATGTAAACCTGTTTTATAAAAGGCTAAGCTGCTAAAGATTGATTCATTCTCTAAAATGAAAAGGCAGCAGATTAAAAATTGAGCTATGGTGTCAAAGTCTTATGAAATAGTAAGAAATGGCCAAGTGCAAGTTCTTTATGTAGAAGCCTCAGGATTCAGCAGAACTGCCACCAAGTGGAAAGCAGAGGGGAAAATCAGGAGTAGAAGTTTCCAGCAATGGGAATGGTCTGATGCAGATGAGAAGCGAAACCCTATGTCAATTTGCAATGAAGCAACTTGAAAACAAATTGGAGTAAGAGCCTAGTAATAAATTAAGGGGTAAAATGAATTTCACTAAGTTGTTTTCATTACCTACATAGGTTTGGTGTGTTTCATGAAATGAAAAAAAATAGACAAGACTTGGGGCTGAGTGAATGAATCAAAAACTTATTGGGCCAGAAATGAGTTTTAGTACATCCTCCCTTTCCCCACATCCCATAATCTTTTGTTGAAGTTAAACTGAATTGCTAACTATTTGAAAAAGAAAAAAAAATCCAACTTTCAGTATTTACATTTATATATTAAAAAATAATTCAACAAAATAATTATTGAAGGATTGGGTTTCTTATTGATAGGGAAAGAATAAAGCACACTCCAACAAGGATCTATTTGGTTTCATAGGTATGCAATGGAATTCCAGTTTTTAGAGCTAAGGGATTTTAATGACCATCTACTCCAAATTCCTCTTTTTACAAATGGGGAAACTGATACTCAAAGGGATAAGTGGACAAATCAAGGCCTCAGAAATTAAAAATAGAATAGACAATAGTAAATAGCAAACTCAGGTCCTTTGAATGAACAAATCAATGAGAAAGCATTTACTAAGGTCTTACACTGGTACATGTTTGTACCCATTTTGAGGATACAATTGGTAAAAAGCAAGACCATTCCTGCCCTCAAAGAACTTATACTCCTTTGGGGGAGACTACTGGGCATAATGAATGGTAGCCAGGGAGGTAGGGATAAAATTAGAATAAAAAAATGAGACCATCCCTCCGCTCAAGAAAGATATTTTATTTGGGCAGGGATAGCCAGAAAGGAATGTTTGAATCCCCAAGGGAAATCAGAAGTTCTCCATGTGAGTGGAGTCATAGAGTAATTAACATACTCTTTCCACAAATTATAGTGTGCATATGCTTCCATGGTTGAGGTAAATGTATAAAGCAGAGAACAGAGGTGGCATGCCATGAAGATGACATGGGAATAGCACCAGGAGGTCTCCAGAGGGCTAGAATGGCGAAGTCTGACCAATAAAAAGCCCAGTGATCTAGGATGGGAGCTAAAGCATTGCAGCATAGCCAGAAGATATATGAGGAACAGCCAGATCCCATTCTCTTTCCACTCACTACCCCACACCAACTACGAATATGACAAATTTCAGATGCTATCAGTGGTGGTCTCAATTACCCAATTGCATACTTTTAGAGTTTGAACATGTGGACTTTAGAATGGAAGATATTTATTCATACACAAATATATACACATACACATCAACGGGAAAGTTCATAATTCCCTCTTTCCTGTTGGGTGACAATTTCTTGTCACCCAAATCTAATCTCTAACTCGAATAGATCAAACATAGCTCTTTGGGATGGATTTGGAATTCTTGGTAAGAGCAGGGGAAGGGTTTGGAGATAATTGGTTTATACCAAACAGTATTTTTCATTCTTTATTAAGAAAATATCCCCAAATATTCATAAATTGTAAAATAAGAATGCACTCCCACATGACCTATAAATTTTTATCATAAAACCTGAATGCAGTTCACTATGATTCCCTCTTATAGTAGTACAGAAGATAATTGGAGAAGAAATTTGAAACTATATTGCCCTGAATATATTGTGTTGTGTCATTCTTTTTATTTTTTAAAGAAAAAACATTCTTCCTTAAGCATAAGCTATTATTTTTTTTTACAATTTGTCTACATGTGGGTATAAATTAGATGTTTTTACATAGCAAAAAAAAATTATAACTACATTTTTTTCTTTAAAATACAAAAAGCAAAAGACTTAATATTTTCTAATTTTTTTAATTTTCTTACTTTAGATCTTTGGATAGAGGAGACAGGGCAGAGAGGAGTACTAGCTTCATTACACTAGTATTAGAGGTTTTTGACTCAGAGGAAGGCCTCAAGAAAATGATAAGCTGGTCCTAATTGAAATGAAGAGTGGAAAGGCAGTGCAATGGTTAGAGCTCTGAGACTACAGTCAGGAAGACTCATCTATATAGCATCCCTCCTTCCCATTCCCATATCTTAGACTGAGGAGAAAAATTAAAATGAAAGCTCTCTCCTCCTTGACAAAAATCATTTTAAAAAAATAAAAAAAAATTAAAAAACCAAAAAGATCATTTTTAAAAAATCCTATGTGACTGGACTTGGCCACACTGTAGCATTTTAAACATTTTTAAACTGGGGGGTGGGAAGGGGAGGAAATTGAGAAAATGATGTTCTGGCAGTGAGGGGCCTGGTCAGCATTCACCTTTGGTCAAATGTTATCAGTAATGAAACATTTCCAGACTTCATCTATAAATGATGAGGATAAGGCACTTCCTTTAAGGAGAGGGTCAAATGACTGCCTAGAAATGGACCCTTGCCAAAGCTATTAGAACACCACAAATTTTGACCCAATGCCATCATTCATACTTCATCAGCATAAAATTTTCACTGTCCCTTGAATGGCACTGAAGCAAAAAACATTCTGAAATATTTGCATCCCGCAGAGATGACAATTTGGGGTAAAATTTGCTAGAATTTTGTGATGAAGAAAAGAACAAAAAAAGCACAAAAAAAAAGAATAAAAGAAGGTAGATGAGTAAAGGATTTTGTGAAGACCTGCTGAGTGAGGATTAGCAGCTTAAATCGTACCTGGCCTAATTAATAACATTCTGGTATCATACATATACCCTAGGAAAAGGAGCAATCATCCCTGGCAGATGGCATCCCACTGGCCAATCATCTTTGGATGTTGGCGGGGGATTTATCTGAGGCTGCCTTCCAGACCCTAAAGACTCAATATCCAGGGTGAATTTGGAATTTCTAGTCACAGGTGTTGAGATCATTACTTCCCAAGCCTTTGTCCCGGCCCACCTCCAACAAAAGATGTAGAAAAAACATCTTTGTGTGGGCAATCAGATGGCAAAGAACCAAAGTCTAAGGACAATACAAAAGAGTCTGGAGAAAACATCTATTATATGAGATATAAAAGGATCTTCTGATGAAAAGAAAGCAAGCCCATCAAAAGTCTGTTAATTAGACACTCAGAGCACCACTAAAATCTTTCTTTCCTACTTTAATTTGACAGAATAAGCTTTTCTTTTTTCAATCTCACTCACTCACAAGAACCCACTCACATCTTTCCCAGGTACCCTTGTGGTACAACCTAATGGTCTTCCAAGTTCAAAACAGTGACTTTCTGTATTAATGAAAGGATATTCAATTCACTTTTGATTGAAAGGAAAAAAAAGTGCTAAAAGTAAGGAAAGACAAGTAGAGACCTATTTGATTGTAATTCATTTGATCTAACAAGTCATTGTAGGCCACTTTTACAAACCTGTTAGTATTACAAGTCACTAAGAGAAATTCGTTCGACATTTGAGTCAGGGGTTTTAATATAAAGTTGTAACAGATAAAGTTTTATTAGCTACATTCAGTAAGGGCCTTTCTTTAAAGCTACTGCTACTATTTTTGTAGTTGGGACAAAGTACAGAAAAACATGACCCAAAACCCTCTATTCACTTAAGAGGAAAGATGAAGATATGAGGATAACACGAGATCTGGGGAGAGAAACAGAAAGAAGGGGAAAGGGCCAAATCAAACAGGACCTTTTAACAAATTATTCTTACTAACTAGGTATTAAGCTCAGTTGTTTCCAAACTAGTGGAAAGGTTGAAAATTCTCTCACCTCTTTGAATACTGGCAGCCAGGAGCAAAGCCCTGATCACCCTACCTTATTTACAACTCTGCATTTCTTCCTTCTTTAGAGATATTCAAACTATTACTTCTCCTAGATGTACAAAAGACATACATTTTCAGATATAACCAATGCATTGATTTATTTTCATGACCATATGTCTCTGCTTTAGAGGGGGATTTTCTATTGAGGGATAGTGAATTAGTGGGTTAGTGATAGGGATGTGAAAACAGCATCAATAAAACATTTAAGTACACACACACAAGAAAAATCAGAAGGGAACATATAGAAGATAATTTTGTTATTACCTTGTTAAATTAAGTAAACACTTTAAAAACAAACTATAGATCACAAATTCATTGGTTTATATACAATTCTTTGTTCTTTCAATGTCTGAAAGGTTGTGTTCATTGATGATTAAATTCTATTAAAATAATTTTAATTTTTTTCCCTTTCCATTCCTACTCCTACTGGACTCATATCACTTCTTGCTCATTAATCTTCCAAGTATTTTCCCTGCTTCAAAACTCTCACATAACTCCAGTCCACCTGACATGTAGCTTCCTAAGTAACCTTCATTAAATACCATTTCAATCAACTTATAGCCCAGTTTAGGGACAACAAGGTGGTACAGTGCACAGAGCACCTAGTTTGGAGTCAGGAAGACTCCTCTCCCTGAGTTCAATTTAGACTTCATATACTTACTTGCTGTGTGACCCTGGGCAAGTCACTTAACCCTGTTTGCCTCAGTTTCCTCATCTGTAAAATGAGCTGGAAAATGAAATGGAAAACCCTGCCAGACTCTTTGCCAAGAAAACCCTAAATAGGGACATGAAGAGTCAGACATCACTAAATGACTGAATATCAACAATCTGAGAGAACACATTCACTAAATAGTTTTCTCTATAGGAGTAATCAGACAAGTGACATTTCCCATGAATTTCTAGCCACAGAGGAGGAGAAAGGAAGGGGGAAAAGGTGGAGGAAGGGGAAGAAAAATAAGAGAAAGAAAGGAAAGGGAGATGAAGGAAAGAGGTGATAAAGGAAGGAAAGAAGAAAGAATTGGATCAAAGAAAGGAAAGGAGAAAGAAAGAGAAGGGAATAGGGAAGGTGGAGGAAAATAAGAAAGAGAGAGACAAAGGAAAGAAGGGGTAGAAGGTATGAACAAATAATCCTTCTGTCAAAGCACATTTTTCAGTCAAGAGAACGGACAGAGGAAGTCTCGAAGTTGCTGCCTAGCCAGTCCATCTTATGAGTCTTCTAAATTAATGATTATGTAATAACATAAAAATTATAACCCCCAGTTGATGGGACAAGAGAGAATATCCTTACTTCATGTTTATAAGATAGCATAGCATTAATATAAGGGGCCTTGACCTGGGTGTCATGACACCCAAGATTGTGTGCTTGATTTGTCATTATCTACAAGATGGTCATTTCAACAAATACTTATTGTCTATATATAGGGCACTGAGGGAGGAACAAAGATCAGCCTTTTAATATTTCTAATGGTTGTACCAGTGGCACCACAAAGTAATGGAAAGAGAACTGGGCTTGCAGCCAGGAGACCTAGATAGCAGGTCCCAGATCTGCCACTCACCAGGTGACCTTATCTTAATTTCCTCATCAGTGAAATGGAGAGATTAGATTGGATTATTCTTCAGGTCCTTTCCAAGTCTAATATTCTATGATTCCAATTCTTTATAGACCCAAAAAATGCTGATCTCTTGGGGGAAAGGGATGAGAAGAGACCTAAAGCTGGTCACATCACCAGAAATGCCTTTCAGCTTAGTTCTTTTCATTAGTAGGCAGGATAACTAGTTTCTGCTGAGTTATAACATATTTTAGATAAAGTCTATTTACATGCAAAGCTTGGGGTTTCAGGTACTTTTTTTTTCATGTAAAATGTAAGAAAATGCCTGGCATGTCAATGGAATTCATTTCCTTTGAGGTATTATTCAGAAAAACAGGATGCAAAATAAAACCAAAGTTGTGCTGGAGGAGAAATATGTTTATCCTTGATGTTTGGGGACAAAGACAGGAGGGGGGCCCTTGGAGACTTAAATGAAGTCCTGAAATGTAGCTCTTCAACTGCATTCTGATAGATCTCACCCACCAACTTAGTCCTTCCTAAGGAATGTATAAAGGCTAGCTGTCCACAAATTTCAGATGCGCTGCTGAACTAGAAGGAACAAAGAATACCAGCAGTTATTTAAAAAGAATACAGGAAAATTTCCAGGTTTTCCATTGTTTCCTTTGAGCAGCTTTAACCTCTACCCATTGACAAAATTGGGGGGTTAGAAAGGCACCTCGTTACCATGGATTAGACATTACTGGGCATTATTAAAATTAAATCAAATCCTTCAAAAGAAGGAACAATTTAAGTGAAGGATAAAGTTTTCTCACTTTCAAACTAAAATTAAAATGAAACCTTACAAATTCTATGGGAGAGAAGGCTCTTGGAAGAAAGCTAGATAATGAAAGACTGTTTGGGAATCTTTAACTCAGAGATGCATATTTACTCCTATTTCTATGAAAACATTCCAATGACCTAAGCTTCCTGGTTCCATTCTGCCATTTAAAGGACATAAAAATATTAATCTGGCCATTTATTTAAATGACCATTAAGAAAGCAAGTTAAACTGCAATCAAGTGTAACAGAAATAAAACAATTTGCATGGCTCTATTTTTCTATTTAGTGGCAAATTATTAGCATCAAAAGTACTTACTAAGCATTTATTTGGGAACAGTGAAGCTGGAAATATTTAGTATACATATTTCACTGTCTTTGGAGCTAGATTACAACACTAAATCACTATTTGCTAGTGTATGTGTGTGAGAGAGAGAGAGAAAGAGAGAGAGAGAGAGAGAGAGAGAGAGAGAGAGAGAGAGAGAGAGA
>NW_027185777.1:10438384-10451570 GCF_028583685.1 Petaurus breviceps papuanus | reverse complement strand
AGAGAGAGAGAGAGAGAGAGAGAGAGAGAGAGAGAGAGAGAGAGAGAAAATAAATTTAGTTATTAAAATCATGTAATTGTAGTTTTAGAGCACAAAGATACCTTCAAGGCCAGGGCCATACAGTCTGACCTTAGCATTGTGTCTTTCTGTACTTTACCAACACACTTTTGCTGCAGTCTCACCCTATTACCATCCTCTCTGCACCCAGGGCCTCTTCTCCCTGGGACTTTCATCTACCATAACAGCTCTCTTCTCTCATTGGTGAGTTCCTCCCAGGTCCTCCACTTTGGAGAAGGACCCAAATCATCCCCTCCCAGTAGCGTAAGTGATATTTGGGAAAGCTTTTGACAAAAGATGGGATTTAAGTTGAGGCTTGAAGAAAGACCAGACCATCCTTGCTCATTTCTTTCCCAGATCTATTCCCAATTCCCCAGACTTTTCCACCTTGCCCCTTCTCCTCCCTCCACTCTTCTTTTTCTAGCTTCGTATTATGTGCTGTCTTCTCCCAAGTGAAATGTAAACTCATTGAGGGACTTGGTTTTTGCTTATATTTTTATTCCTAGCACAGTATCTAGCACATAGATAAAGCATTTATTAAGTACCCTTACTATCAAATGAAGCATTAAAGCTAAGACTAATTGAGTATATACTAAAGGGATTCTTGCACTGGGGACTGGATTGAGAAATGGGGAAAGTTGGACTAGATGACGGTCTTTTATAGCTCTAATATGGTAGGATTCTTTATTTGTCACTAAAAGTGTTATTTGCAACATCTGTTATTTGCATGGCCTGAGACTGTCTCTAAGATTCACATAACCCTGTTTAGAAAGTATCTTTACATTTTAAGATTGCCCTACACTAAGTTGATGTCATGAACCAGCCTGCCATCTCACCCTATCTCTATGCTTGACCTTGGAATCAGTACCACTCGAAGAGAGCTCATCACCAGGCTACCCTTGCTGCTAATCCTATTTTAGCCTTCTCATGAGTTCTAGTAACCAAGCTTTCACCTTGTCCATTGTGTCAAAGCTTTTTCTGCCACCACTCCAATATTGGGAGTGTTCCTGCCCTCCACCTAAGTCCATCTTTTGTTACTTTACCATATTTACTATGGAACTGGGGCACTGAGTGACTTAAGCCTGTCCTCTCAAGACACCTATACCTGCGGCTGCTGCAGGGCCTTCCTAACACTGGCCTGCATCTCTGCCAATTTGCCACATTTCTTTGGTGCTCTCATCTCCCCAGGATTAGTCCTATCACTCACTGATGGGGAGTCATCTTCTTTGATAGGATCATCTAGCATACCCTGACTTTCCCCATCAGGCCCAGATCTTAAGCTGTCAACCCAAGCTCTACCATTCTTGCCCTAAAAGGCATACCTAAGCCACAGTCTTTGAAACTGTGTTTTAGTATATTTTGAAGTCATTCTGGACCTATTCCAGATTAATTCACTATTCAAGACCGATCTTGACAATCCCTTTCCTGGATGAGGTCATTGCTCTATAGATGTTAATACTGGAAGCAACAAAAGTAAAAAATTGTCATCTTGCCAACGGGCTGCCTCCAATGGAATATAAGATTCTTGAGGGCAGGGATTGTTTTGTTTGGGTCTTTGTATCCACAGCACCTTTCACAGAATTGGCCCTTAATAAACATCTGTCAATTTAATTGATTCTGTCTTCTACACATAGGTCCTAAATAAGGCAAATTCCACGAAGTGGTCACATGTATCCAAATTTGCACTACTTCATGAATACATTTTGGGTTTTCTTAGCAAAGATATTTGGAGTCGTTCTCCATTTCCTTCTCCAGCTCTTTTTACAGATGAGGAAACTGAGGCAAACAGCATTAAGTGACTTGCCCAGGGTCATGCAGGTAGTTTCTAAGTCTGGATTTAAAGCTTATGTTCTCCTGAATACAGAGCTGACACTATATCCATTACACCACCTACCAGCCCACTGAACAACAAAAAACAAAGTTTCTGTCAACTTAATTGATTTGGTCTTCTACAGGTAGGTCCTGGGTAAGGCAAATCCCATGAAGTGTTCACATGTATTCAAATTTGCACTATTCAAAGTTATAATTATATAAAATGAGCTCTAAGGTACCTTCCAACTCTCCATCTATAACTGTAACCTCAAGAGAATTACCAGTCCTACAAGTGTTTTGTGATCCTACACAATGGTAAGAAATATCTTTGTAGCTTGTTATACCTTAGCTAGTCTTATTAATTCTACAGAGCTGTCAAATTGGCCTTGTTTTCTCTTGCACTCCACACTCTATCTCACATTTTCATGCCTTTGCATGGGTTGTATCCTTTGCTTATAAAGCATTCCCTTCTTATCTCTTTCTCCTGCAATCCCAAGTTCCTCTCAAAGCTCAAATCAATTGCCATCTCATAAATCAGACCTTTCCTATATTCATGTCTCCACCCAAACCTTACTCATACTTTCTGTCTGTTTTATATAAGTTTATATGTACAAATGTCTTTATCTAAATAATATGAACTCCTAATGGGCAGAGACTGTTTCCTTTTTCTCTTTGTGTCCTCCATGCCTAACACTGCGCTTGTCATATAGTAAGCCTTTAAACAGATGCTCCTTGAGTAATTAAATCTCTCTCCTCACAAAAGTTCATATCCTATCTAATACTACCATGAATCCTCATTCAAAATGGAGAAATTATTACAAAGATCTTAAGAGATTCCCCTCTAAATCAAATGGTTAATCAGCAGAATGGTGAAGAACAAAATGGTGGCCTCCAGAAACAAAGTTTAATGGGGCTGCCAGAAGCATGAACCTCCATTTGAATGAAGTGTATTTTTAATGCACTGGTTTTCAGTGGGTCTGGCTGGCTATAACTGTCATTCTTTAAAACATAACTTAGTTGTTAAGCAAGATAAAAAGGAGACCCACAGTAATATGATCTGGAAGCCAAAAGCATGTCCCAGACTTAAACATTTATTTTAAGATCAAAGCTCCTTCCTTAAAGCTTCATATAATAGTATTTATTAACAATCTGGAAACAAGCCAAATGTCCAAACAGCTGGGTAGCACAGAAAACTGCCACACTAAGGATGCCAAGAAAAGATTTAAGCAAAACTCCTAAGAATAACAAAAACCACCCTTTCCAAAAGTTGAAAATATTTCAGGCAAGCAAATTAATGCATCCAATAATGTTTCTAGCCTGAAAATCAATTCAGCCACCCTTAAGAATGAACTCTAGAGATAAAGAGAAAGAGAATTGAAAATCCAGAAAAAATCATACTTGATATATCAGTTCCAGTCATTGACTTCCTGGGCAAGGGTCCTGTTTCAACTGGCACATTACACAATCCTGGCATGTTATTGACACCCAATAAATGTCTAACAACAACATCAAAAAGGAAGGCATCTTGTTCATCTTGGGGCTTTATGAAGCAAGGTACAATGATGGCCAGACCAGAAGCTTTGTTAGAATATTCGCTTATGAAAATTTGAGCTCAGTCTGGAACCCTAGCTACCATTTCCCACCCACACATCCCTCTCAACTCCCACCAGCATTTCACCAATCAAGTTACTACCTTAAGGAACTACTACTAGTCACTCATGTAATGAGGTAAACTATTTCCCTCTCCCATGACAAATTTTCAATTGAGACTCTTCAAACTCCAGAATCTAGGGATATTAATCTGATTCTTAACTTATGCTTACTATCTGTTTAGAGACAGACACTCTCAGCAGCAAAGGGAGAAAACAGTCTAGGATATATGCCAAACCCTCTTTGCAGCAGATTACTTTTTTTTTAATTACCTGAATTATAGAAAGAAACATCCTTGATTTTCTTTCTTTGGTTTCAACAACCTTAAAAGAACAGTGTCTCTTTCTAATTCAAAGAATGCATTGGAGTACTACATCTTCTACCCTTAAAGTCTCTGTTGGTCCCTCACAGCAGAAGGGAGAAAGGGAATACTTAACATTTATCTATGTTCATAGTATACCTCCATAATAGAATGTAAGCTCTTTGAAGATAGGGGCTGTTTTCTTTCTGTCTTTGTAGTCTCAGTGCCTGATACAGTGTACACAGTAGATACTGATAAACGTTTACTGAACTGAATTTTAACGTACTAATATGTCATGTTCAAAATATTCCCTTTAAGCAGCCATTGCTGTCAGCAATAAGCAATTTAACTGACAATCAATGCTTCCTCTCTGGAAGAGAGGAAGGTAAATAGTTCTCAACTATACCATTTTGATCTATTTGCAGACAAGAAAGGGATTATGATTTTTTCCTATTATTTATGAAAGCAGTCAAACAAGATCTAAAGGAAGAAAGGACAGGTGCTTTGAAAGTGGGAAAGACTTACATTTGTTCCTTATGTTCAATGTTCTTTTAATGGGGCTAAATACAATCCCAGGTGCAAAGGATAGAGCCTCGCATTATCTACTGGACTTTGTGCTGTTATAGGCTAGGCAAGCATCAGTGCCCAGATGGGTTCAGACATATTAATTACCAGAAGGGGCAAGGTCAAGAGAGTGAGTCAATGGTTTTAACCAACTTCTCCCAGATTTTCCAAGCTGTTTCCTCCAGCAAGCTCAATATTTGCATATGACCTAACAAATCTAATAAAAATGAAATTTAATGAGCACAAAAATAAAGTTTTGTACTTGGACTCAAAAAAATTAAGATGGGAGAGGCTTGGCTGGAGAGCAGTTCATTTGAAAAGGATCTGGTAATCTTAGGAGACTTCAAGCTCAATATACAAAGAAGGTAATCCTAACATAGTTAGCATTAAGAGGGAAACAATATCCATGACAAAGAAGGTGACAATCCCACTATATAGGTCAGACAACATATGGAGTATTTAATTTAGTTTGTGGTATGCCATTTTAGAAAAAAAAATCAATAAGCTAAAGAATGCTCAGAGAACAACTAAAGCAATGAAAGGCAATGATCTCATGGTAGATAAATATTGGTTAAAGGTACTAGAGATTATTAGCTTGGAGAAGAGAAGACTTGATTTATAAAGCCTTCCATAACCTGCTCACTTCTTACCTTTCTAGTACAAACCCACCCCAATATACACAGTGACACGGATCGACCTCCTTGCTGTTCCTCAAACAATATGTTATCTCCCAACACTAAAGGTTTTCCCAGGCTATCCTCTATGCCTGGAATTTTTAATTCCCAGCTTCCGTCAAGCCTCAGCTAAAATCTCATCTCCTGCAGAAAACTTTTCCCCGTTCTCCTTAATCTATGGTTTATCTCCAATACATTCTGTTTATAGCTTTTTAGATCTCCTTGTATCCCCACATAGACTGTTTCTTTTTTTTTTTTTAAGCAATCGGGGTTAATTAACTTGCTCAAGGTTACACGGCCAGGTGTTTCTGGGTGGGTGCTGAGTGTCTGAGCCTGGGATTCGATCTCCAGGTCGTCCCAACACTGGAGCCGGTGCTCCTACTCGCTGAGCCACCTGGCCGCCCCTCACATAGACTGTTTCTTGATAACAGGGATTGCTTTTGCCTTTCTTTGTGTCCCCAGCACTTTTCACAGTGTCTGACAGATTGTTATTGTTGTTGTTGAGTTGCTTTAGTCATGTCCAACTCTTTGTCACCCCTTTTCGGGTTTTCCTGGCAATGATGAGGAAAAGGAGGCAGAGTTAAATGACTTGCTTAGAGTCATATAGGAGTAAATATCTGAGGCCAAATTTGAATTCAGGTCTTCCTAACTCCAGACCCAGCACTTTATCCTCTATGCCACTTAGCTGCCCCACATGGACAAACAGTAAGTGCTTAATAAATGCTAGTTGACTGATTTGATGGGGAAGAGGGAAGCATTATAGACATCTTCAACTATTTGTAGCACTGTGCAATGAAGCAGGAATTGGACTTGTTCTGCATGGTCTTAGGCGGGGGAAACTAGGAGCAATGTGTAGGAGATGAAATGGAGGGGAAATTTAGGACTACTTCCTAACAATTATATACCAAATAATGTTGGAATACATTGCTTCCAGAGGTCATGGGCTCCCCTCCCCTTAGGAGATGTTGAAGAAAGGATTCTTGTCCAGGTAGAGATTAGACAGGATGGTCTCTAAGATCCCTGTCTTTTGTGATTATTCCAAAACCCTCATACCAATTTTGTGATCTGGTGATACCTGACATGTTTATTGGACCTTCAGAGAACAAAAAATTGGGAAGGATAATTAACAGAATAAGAATTTTTCAAAAACCCATTACTGGTAAAGTAGGGCTGAAGCTAATAATTCCTTCACATAGTATAAAAGACCTTCAGTAATAAACAGAACTAGCCAAAGAACACAATATTTTTAAAAAGGGATATTGATTTAGCTAGTCCAGCTCTATACAGGTATAATGATATTGCAAGGGAAGAAATTTACAAGATCACATCTAAAGGAAAAGCAAAGTACCCTTTCCCTATGCATCTATTTGCAATGATACTATTGTTAATCTCCTTTTCCCAATTCCTGTACCACCTTCAAAATGCTTAGGGAAGATAAGACTACTTAGAAATTGAATTACTTACTAGAGATCATCCAATATTTGAATAATTATTCAAATTCTTTCACTGTGGGATCAGATAATGTGGGCCACAAGCAATTCATGGATAAATCTAAAAAATAAAACTGCTCCAAAAAAAAAAAAAAACTACTGTCTCACATGCAGAGAAGAATGTGAGCTTTGTGTTCACCAAAGAGAATACAACTGAAATTGGGCACAAGTTTCAGACCAATAATGTCCAACTTGCTGCCCGTGATCATATCATTTATACATGTGGAATCACTGTTCCAGCCTAGCATTCTCATCTGGATGCTAAGAAGACCTTCTTCTCCCAGATGTTGAACATCACCTCAAAGATGCTACTAATTGAGAGATTTCAGATCAAAGGAATGCCAACATGGAAATAATCATAATAAGCACAATGGGAATTGTCTCTAGTAATAAAATTCCAGTAGCATTCACACATGATCAATTGACTTGTTGAATATAACAATAAAAATGGCCCACTAGTATATCCTGTCAGCCCAGCAAGACATTAACGGGTATGTAAACTGTTTTGGATAAATTATTTCCTTGACTTCTTATATTACAATGTTAGCTTGACTTGGCATTTGGGAGAATTGGAACTTAATGAACTTTAGGTGAACTGAGACATGGATGGTTGCCTCTAATGAATCATTGTGACAGAGACAACTTCCCTTGTACTTTGTTTTTTTAACTAGAAAAGTGAATTCGTTCCAAGTTCCAGGACAGCATTAATTTCCATCAAAAATTTACAGTTTGCAAGGTAAATGGGATTGCAAAACTTGGTTTTGATGAATATCTGAAAGGACTTGTTTGTTGAATGCTGAATATTGAATGAGTTGCTATACCTTTAAAAAAACGTAATCTTCCTAACCCTTAAAAAAATAAATTTGGGTGTATTTTAGCTTCTATGTATGTCCAGAAGATTTTCTCAGTCAAAAATGGCTTGACTTTCCCCCTGTAGACACAGATTACATCCAATGAACTACATCTCTGGGAATGTAGAAAGTTAACACGTTTTGTTTACATTTCTATGAAAAGGATTCTCAAACCAGAATAAACCTTGGACAATTACAAAATGTTGGACCCATGATCAACAGTGTATACTACATTTAACATCACTATGCCACCCCAGTCTTCCTAACAAGAGAAGGGTTCTTTCACCATGTGTCTTCTGGAACTAAAATTGGTCATTGCATTTAACCTGCACGCAGCCTGGTAGAAAGTTTTGATACTAGAATCATAAACTCATGTCTCTTAAATAACATTTGTATTTTTTATTCACTTCCTCATCACTTTCTCTTTAATTCTCTTTTTTACTGCCACCTGCATTCCTAGTCTCTGAATGCCCCTACCCCTTTTGTGTTCAGATACCAAAGGATATCAGCAATTCTTCAATAATGATGAGGACATTGATTAGTTATGTAATTTGCTTATGAGATGGTTACTCGACTAGTATGTGTCCAAGGCAGGATTGGAACCCAAATCTTTTTGATTCCAAGCTCACCCCTATTAAGCCACACTGCCTCTCTTATTTCCCATGGTGATGGTCTTTCCTCTAAATAGCAGTGGAATAAAACCAACTTTCTAGCCCCAGAACCAAAACTAAAGTCATCACTAATCAGATAAGCAATTAATCTAAATATATAGTATCATATAAAACTTTCATGGAGGGCTAAAATCATAAATTAAGACAAAAATTTTCTCCTTGTTTTACACATCCCCATTTAGAGCTCCACAGGGACAGAAGGCTATTTCCCTCCTCTCCCTTCTCTATGCCTGTATAAAAAATAATTTTTATTAGTAACTGAGCTATTGTTTAACTTAAACTAACATGATGATACAGTGAACACCCTGCAGATAGAGCCTAGCTCATTGAAATTCAGCACTCCTAAAATCTTGTCTAGCTAGCAGTTAGAAAGTCACTAGTTTTATTCCCCCAAAAGCCCTTCAGAGACTGACACTTTCAACCTAGAATACCATATCCAATCATGCATCTCCCTCTGCTAGCAGCCACCCAGAGAGGAGTTCCTCAAATCAGAGTCATTAGCTTCAGATATGGGACAGAAAAAAAAGAATCCTTCAACTTTGTTTAAGCCAGTACTGGCTATCAGAAAGAGAGACTGGCACAGAGATGTCAAGATTTTAATGATGCATGGCTATACACCCATATGGACTTCAGATATTTGCTTCCATTTTTGTAAAAGGAAGAGATGTACAGCCCAACTGGGAATGGGCCATAGGCAAGCCTTAAATACCATGTACAATATGTGTTGCAGTATTTCACTATATTTTAAGTGCTAATGATGCCTTTATGTTGTTCACATCACAATCACTTTCCAATATATCACTCCTCTCCCCTAGGATCTCAAATGACAAAGAAAAAAAGAATCCAGTGAAGCCAACCATCTGTCACTACAATCAACATCAATATGTTGCCCCATCACCCTACCTAAAGGAGGAGATCTTTCATCATATTTCCTCAGGAACCACCAATTGGTCACTGCATTTAACCTGAATTCAGCAACCTTTGAGTGCTGTTTTTAGCTATGTTCATGCATGTACCATTTTTCAGATATGTAGATATTAAGGCTCACAAATTATTCTGAAACCTTCATAGAATAATTGTGTAAAATAATTTTTCTACTATATTGATTAAATTTTCCTCCAACTATAGGATCAAGTCTTCCAATTTATCGTTCTTTTTTTAGAATGTGATCCTAAGGAACATTTTTATTTCCTTTTTCTTTCTTTCCTTTCCCTTGTCCTTTCTTTCTTCCTGTTTTCTTTCCTCCTTCCTTCCTTTCTTTTTCTCTTCCTTTCCTTCTTTCTCCCCTTCATCCTTCCTCTCTTCCTTCCTTTTCTTTTTCCTCCTATCTTTTCTTCCTTCCTTCCTTTACTTCTTATGCATGTGTATGGCAGTTAAGCAGTACAGTGGACAGAGCCCTGGGCTTAAAAGTCAAGAACACCTGAATTCAAATCTAGCATCAGATACTTACTAGCTATGTGATCCTGGGAAAGTCACTTAATCTCTGCATGTCTCAATTTTCCCAATTGTTAAAAGGAGATGATAACAGCACCTACTCCCAGGGTTGCTGTGAGGATCAAATGAGATATATTCCTAAAGGCTTAGCACAATGCCTGACACAAAGCAGGCATTAATAAATGCTTGTTTCTTTGTCACTTTGCCATGTGTTGGTATAAGTTCAAATCTCCATAAGATAAAGATAATGATATAATCTAATGATAACCTTGCTGTGAGGCTCACACAAGATAACACATGTAAAATGCTTCATAAACTTTAAAACATTAAATAAATTTTTCTCCTGCTATTATTATTACCTTCGAGTTAGATTGATGTGAACCTAAATTCCTTGCTCAATGACAAAGACTTAATCAATGACTTGCATCTTCTAAAATCCACAACAAAATTAGCATTAGTATCATTGTTTTTATTTCTGACAGTCTATGTGAAAACTATTCACTAAAATAAGTGCCAATTCATCCATTAATTGAGCATATTGCAAACAGGACATTTTAAGTCCCATTAGCAATACAGTAATAAATTAATAGGTTTATTTCTTATCTTCCTTTGCTTGGGGTCAGGAAAATAGGAGGGGTAATTTCTAGTTAATATAGAGAATGACAAGAAATTGATATTCACTGAGGACATAATCAATATTTACATAAGAGGCTAGTATCAATCAACCAACAAAAATTAATTCACAATTACTCAAGGTGCCATGCTAAGTTCTGGGAATATAATGACAAAAACAGTTCCTGCGCTCAAGAAGCTTACTTTCTAATAGGAAAACAACCTGTACATTTTCAAAAGTACTTACACATACTGAGACAACATGTACATAAAAAAGTACTTACACATACAGACTAGATTCAATGTAATCTCAGAGGGGTAAGCACCTGCAATAAGTACATTATTAAGGGGCGGCCAGGTGGCACAGTGAATAGATCACTGGCCCTGGAGTCAGGAGGACCTGAGTTCAAATCTGACCTCAGACACTTAACACAAAAGCTAGCCATGTGACCTTGGGCAAATCACTTAGCCCCAACTGCCCTCCCAAAAAAGGCAAAAAAAAAGTACATTATTAAATGTGTAAGTCTTACAGAAAACATCAGCTAAATCAGATACAAGTACAATTTTGTACTTTTATAAAAATCAGTGAAAACTCAAATGAGAAGTCGCTGCCAAAGGAGAAAGAAGAAAAATCTAATGGGGGTAATATTACTATACAATAATGGTTTCTAGGCCCTTGGTATTTCACAACACGTCATTCTACAGAGACAAAATAAGCAGCATTGGCATTGGGGGAGAAGTGCCTGTCTTCCAACACAGAAGATTTAGTCATTTTCATTCCCAACCAAATGATCATGGTGACAGATGGTGTTTGGAGACTATCATGGGGAAACGTTGCCTAGTAAATCTAGTGAGGCAACAAAACTTCAATTATTTTTAAGTTTTCTTCCCTTTGTGAACCAAAAAACATCTGAGTCAGGCAAATGAATGAGTCATTGGCAGCAAAATGAGCTTCTCACCTACTAAACTAGCCAAGTAGCTCTGGCACAATGTGAAGCAGAGAAGATTCCAGGTGCCTGTAAGTCTATTATTTCTAGTGACAATAATACATTTACTTTTTTGTGTCAGAAATGTATTTTGAAATGTTCAATGCATGAGAAAGTCATCCATGAAATGATGCTTTCCTTTCACTCCTCAAATGCATTTGCCCCTGTCTTGTATGTTAGTTTTTAATAGGAGGGGTGGGGAGGAAAGGACCCAGCCCTGCTATCCTGGAGCTCCTTCCTTGATACTGAATGGGCATATTCGCTTTCTGTGGTGAGTAGAGCACATTTCTAGCCCCAGAGCACATATGGTTTATGCCCATAGGAGATGCCCCAATTCAGCAGATCAGAGTTTCTTCTGATCACACCTGTTACAGGTGGCATTCACTATATATTTTCTAATATTTTATTGTTGTATTCACATGAAGGGCATTCAAGAGAGAAGGGACCTTAGTGTTATTAGGACTGCCATACCCAAAACTAATTACTTTGACGATTTTCTAGGCAGTGCCCAGTAAAATAACCAGGGAGCTGAGCCTCTCAATATAAGGATATAATTTTGCTTAAGAGAGAAGGAAATATTTAATGAAGAAGGCATATTCCTTTATGCTAGGATATAGGCCTACTTGCCAGCTCTTTTCCCAAAGAATGAAAGTCGCACCTTGTCTTCTGTTTTCCAAGTTCTGCCATCTCTGAAGGTCAAATGGAGCTTCCTCCCACGCTCCCTCTTTTTCATGAGGCAAATCAGTTTTGAATGTAATATCCCCTACTGATATTAGAAAGCTACCTCCTCAGTCTGGTCAACATGAGTCAGTAGAGCCCAGTTTTTTGACAGAGTCCATGTATTGGAAGAATAAGTTATTCTATTCATATCATGCCAAACTGCCAGAAAATAAGATAATGTCAAACAAATGATAACTCACAATATTACTAAGTATATTTGAGAAAGTATATGCCTTTAACCATATACCAAACTCTTTGGCCTTTTCATGGCTGGTGAAGCCTAAGGACCTCTTCTGAGAATAATGTTTTCAAATGCATAAAATGAAATATACAAACCTATAAAGGAAACTAATTATACCAAATAAGTGATCAAAAAATATTTTTAAGTTCCTAGACCCTGGGTTGAAAATTCCTGCTCTAGACCATTGGATATATGTAAGGAGAGTCCTAGATTCAAATCCCAAGTGAGGGAGTAACTAGCTCCCTTTCTTTGGGGAAGCCATTTAACTTTTCTGACCCAATTTCTTCATCTGTAAAACAGAAAAAAAAATAATGCATGGTCTGATCACTTCACAGCAGTAGAAAAGTTCTTTGTAAACCTTACAGGGCCAAAGAAACATGCCATTATTACTCCAAATTACCTCACTTGCCCACTACAACAACCCTCAGAGGCAGACAGGTCAAGTAATATCATACCATCCCCATTTTACGAATGAACAAACAAGGATCAGAAAAGATCAAGTGACTTGCCTAAGGTCAGGCAACTAGTAAACATTAGCTGGGATTTGGATGTGAATGTTCAAAATTCAAATCCAATTAATGTTTTTTTTTTCTTCTAAACCACATTGGCCTCACATTTTACAAAGTAAAATTGCCTTTATGTACTCTTCAGTCATCTGGGGGTTATCTGATGTTCATTAAGCTCCTGGAACAGCAGAATTCTTTGTCTA
This sequence comes from Petaurus breviceps papuanus, assembly GCF_028583685.1. Classification (NCBI taxonomy): domain Eukaryota; kingdom Metazoa; phylum Chordata; class Mammalia; order Diprotodontia; family Petauridae; genus Petaurus; species Petaurus breviceps. Next base: position 10,438,798 of record NW_027185777.1, on the reverse strand, counting down.
AGTAGGCACAGTATCCAGTAGAAAAATATGGACATAAATTGATACTTCAATTCAACAAGTTTCTATTATGCACCTGCTTCTTGTAGGCACTGAAGAATCAGATTCAAAGCCAGAAAAATAGTCTCTGACCTCAAGGATCTTTCAGTCTGGTCGAGAGAATATGATGACGATACTGGAAATTTAGAAGGCTGGCAACAAAATTTAAAGCTAGGATAATAATTTCAGAAATTAAAAATAAATAAAAGATGTTTAATTAGCTATTCATCATATTCGTAGTCCTTTAAAGTGGAGTTGGTGTTTTAAGATACGAAGCCAAGGAAAGAAGAAAGAGAAAAGAGGAGAGGAGAGGAGAGAAGGGAAAGAAAGAAAAAAGGAAAGGAAGGGAAGGGAAGGGAAGGGAAGGGAAGGGAAGGG
>NW_027185777.1:10425906-10437984 GCF_028583685.1 Petaurus breviceps papuanus | reverse complement strand
AAAAAAAAAAAAGAATATATCTTCCTGTTTAATGCATCACCTGATATTGAGTTTCATAGGGTCATTCAATAGGGCAATTTCTGTCCTTCTATATTCCAAGGAATCTTGATAAATAGATGGGAGGAACCTTGCTGTAAAAGAGACTGTAAGGCAGGGTTTAGTTGTTCTGCTGAAGCAAATGTTTTTTCATAATCACCAAATAATACGATATAGATTCTCTGCATCTTTCAGTTAATTATGAAATAATAAAGATGTGGTCCACTGTTAAATATCACTTATGAAAGCCTGCTTGTGCCCTGCTCATACACTCAAAGATGAATATTTATTAGAATCATGAAAAAAATAATTCTAATAAAGATTTTATATAGATGAGAGAGCAAACATAAAAGATCAGCAGTTACTGATATCTGCTGTTACTTTTTTTCATGTAAATAAGGTTTGAGAATTTTTCTTCACTTTTGATATTTTTTCCTCCTTCAAATATCTTGAATATTGGTCCCTCAACACTCACAATTGCATCACTTCCAGCACAGATCTCCTGTATATAGACTCGGTCACATCTGGCAGCTTCCACCACTGCTGTCTTTTAATTCCTTTTTTTAAAGCATATCTGGGACTGTGGTATTAGGATCCAAGTGTTATGGGTTCACTGTCCTTGAGGGGAAAATAATAGTTTGCTAAAAATGGTTTCTGTAAGTACTTTCCATTTTTCTTCTGTTTGTAGGCCAGCATTCATACTTATCCTTACATGCTTCTAGGATGAATTTGCTTGGTTGGGTTTCTTCCAAGCTTTCTTAAACCTGGTTTTACTCACAGCCCACACCCCCAGCCCCCTATTACTCTCTGTTTTCTGAAACAATACTACTCATAATCAACCATCACCTTTCTTCACAAGATTTTACAAATGAGGTTTTTTTTGGTATTGTTTTGTTTTGTTTTGTGTATTTATGTTTAGTTTTCAACATTCATTTCCACAAGATTTTGAGTTACAAATTTTCTCCCTGCCTTTCCCCTACCCTCAACCCAAGATAGCAAGCCTACTGAATACCCCTTCCCCCAATCTGCTCTCTCATATCCTCCCCCATCACCCCCCTAACGTTCTAGTAGGGAAAGATGGATTTCCATACCCCAGTGCCTATATATCTTATTTCCCAGTCACATGTAAAAAACAATTTTTTGAACATTTTTTGTAAAACTTTGATTTCCAGATTCTTTCCTTTCTTCCCTCCTCACCCACCCCCACTGGGAAGACAAGCAATTCAATATAAGTTGTAGATGTGTAGTTACACAAAATGTTTCCATAGTAGTTATATTGTGAAAGACTAACTATATTTCCCTCCATCCTATCATGCCCCCCCAACTTATTCTACTTTCTACTTTGACCCTGTCCCTTTTGAAAAGTGCTTGCTTCTAACTTCCCTCTCCATTCTACCCTCCCTTCTATCATCCCCCTCTTATCCCCTTCCCCCCTATTTTCATGTAGGGTATAATACCCAATTGAGGGTGTATGTTATTCCCTTCTTAAGCCAAATTCAATGAGATTAAGGTTGACCCATTCCCTTTCAGCTTCCTGCTCTTCCCTTCCACTGTAAGTTTTCTCTTACCTCTTTTATATAAGATAATTTACCCTATTCTATCGCTCCCTTTCTCCTCCCATTATATTCCTCTCTCACCTCTTAATTTTATTTTTTAGATATCAACCCTTACTATTCAACTGATCCTGTGCCCTCTGTCTATATATACGCACATATACACACACCTACATATATATTTATACACACATATACCCTCCTATACATATATGTGCATGTATATATATATACATATATATTGCCTTCAACTATCCTAATGCTGAGAAAAGTCTCATGAATTACAATTATCATTTTTCCATGTAGGAATGTAAATAATTCAGCTTTAGTAAGTTCCTTATGATTTCTTTTTCCTGTTTACCTTCTCATGCTTCTCTTGCTTCTTGCATTTGAAAATCAAATTTTCTTTTCAGCTCTGATTTTTTTCATCAAGAATGCTTGAAAGTCCTCTATTTCACTGAATGACCACATTTCCCTCTGAAACATGATACTCAGTTTTGCTGTGTAGGTGATTCTTGGTTTTAATCTTAGCTCCTTTGACCTCCAGAACATCATATTCCAAGCCCTTCAATCCCTTAAAGTAGAAGCTGCTAGATCTTGTGTTATCCTGATTGTGTTTCCACAATACTCAAATTATTTCTTCCTGACAGCTTGTAATATTTTCTCCTTGACCTAGGAACTCTGGAATTTGGCTATGATTTTCCAACAAGTTTTCTTTTGGGGATCTTTTTCAAGTGGCAATCAGTGAATTCTTTCAATTTTTATTTTGCCCTCTGGTTCTAGAATATCAGGGCAATTTTCCTTGAGAATTTCTTGAAGGATGATTTCTAGATTCTTTTTTTTATTATGACTTTCAGGTAGTCCAATAATTTTTAAATTATCTCTCCTGCATATATTTTCCAGGTCAGTGGTTTTTTCCAATGAGATATTTCACATTGCCTTCTATTTTTTTCATTTGTTTAGATCTGTTTTATAGTATATTGATTTCTCATAAAGTCATTAGCTTCCATTTGTTCCAATCTAATTTTGAAGGAATTATTCTCTTCAGTGAGTTTTTGAAATTCCTTTTCCACCTGGCAAATTCAACTTTTTAAGGCACTCTTCTCCTCATTGTTTTTTTGGGCCTCTTTTGCCATTTGAGTTAGTCTACTTTTTAAGGTGTTATTTTCTTCAGTATTTTTAAGGGTCTCCTTTAGCAGGCTGTTGACTCACTTTTCATGATATTCTTGCATCATTCTCGTTTCTCTTTCCAATTTTTCCTCCACTTCTCTTACTTGATTTTCAAAATCCTTTTTGAGCTCCTCCATGGCCAGTAACCAGTTCATATTTTTTTTGGAAGCTTTTGATGCAGGAGATTTTATTTCATTGCCTGCTTCTGTTTGCATGTTTTGATCCTTTTAATCCCCAAAAAAGGTGGTCTATTTGTGCTTCCTCTGCTTGCTAATCTTTTTTTTTCTTTTGGAGGGGGGAAGGTAGAGCAATTAGGGTTAAGTGACTTGCCCAAGGACACATGGCTGCTTGCTCATCTTGCCAGACAATTACTTGACATTTGAGCTCTTTGCCCCTGTAGAACTCTGCTTCCAGAGTGGAGATAGCAGTGTCCCAAATCACTAGGGGTTTCACAGTTTCCAGAGCTATGAGGAGGGCTCCCTCTCTACAGCCACCATAAACTCTGGCACATTGGCGTTTCTCACCCCAGGACCACTGCACAAGACTGTGACCTAGAACCAAGCAGGTCAAATCAAGAGCCATTAACCTCTGGACAGTCACTTGATCCCCCTATGATCTGCAGGCCAGGAGCTCTGGAGGCAGCTATGTGGCTGCAGCTGCAGCCACTGAGCCTCCACCACCTCTTGCCCTAGGAGCAGGGGCTGGACTGGCTCTTCTGTCTCCCAGTTCCAAAACAATTCCCTACTGGCATTTCACTTTATCTTTGGCATTTATGGGTTGATAAGTCTGGAAACTGCCACAGCTTCTGGTGATACACTCCTCTGAAGTGTGCTCTGGCTAGTCTGTGCCACTGGTCAGTCAGGCCACCCTGGGTCTGGGCCCCTGCAGTTCAAGCAGGACTGCATTCAGCTCCCAGATTGATGTGATAGACCCTTCCTGCCAGCCTGCCAGGCTATCTTCAGTGGGATATTTGTTTTCTCTCTCACTTTGTTGGTTGAGTAGCTCTAAAATTTATTTAGAGTCATATTTTACAGGTATTAAAGGTGGTTGGTGCAGGAGCTTATGAAAGTTCTTGCTTTTGCTCCACCATATTGGCTCTGCCCCCCTAAATGAGTTTATTTTCTAACGAACTGTTATCTTTGGTAACTATTTCCCTACAATTGTTAATTAAGTTCAATATTTGCTGATCAGGACATTTTCTAGGTTCTTTTGGTCTACTTGTCATGCCAATTAGTTTTCACTGGATAAACTTCTGGGTGAAATCATTATAGCAAGATGTCAATCTTATTTCTTTTGTGCAATTCTCATTTGTGATGTTCAATTATGTGCTTCAATAATCCCAAGTTTCATCTTTTCAATTGTCCACTCTAATTATTTTTTTTCATTTTCTTCTTCATGATATCAGTATGGTTCATTGGCATAAGAAAGAGAAATCTGGCCATGATGTCCTTCCTCTGTCACATAGAGTCTGTGTGATACTGGTAAAGTTACTTAATTTCTCAGGGTTCTAGACAACTCTCTAAGACCATAAATTCCAGAGAAGGTGCTGACCTACACTGGTGGAGAAAACTTCCTTAATTATGAATTCCTGGTTTCTACAAAATCACAGGTCCAAATGCAGCCTCAAACTGTATCTTGCGATTTTTTTTCTTTTGTTTTACTATCTCTAATATTGGCTCCAATAAGTTAATGGTCTGATTGTCCACAGACAGCTGGCTCACCAATAACACACAGCAATAACAAGTTTGTTAATATCTATTAAAGAAAAATGCACAGGCCAAGGAGAAAGAATACAACTATAGAAAACTGTTATGGAAATAGAGATGACTGGGGTTCATCATTAGAGGAGGAAATTGAAGGAAAGAAACCCCCAAAGAATAATATCAAATGGTCACCTGCCCAAAGAAAATTATAGAAGACCTGAAAAAAGACTTTAAAAATCAAATGACAGAGATAGAGGAAAAACTAAAAAAGAAAATAAGAATAATCCAAGAAATATAAGATGAGTATAAAAGGAAAGTCAACCAACTAGAAAAGGAGATCCAGAATTTTAAGGAAGAAAATGACACCTTGAAAATTAGAATTGGGCAAAGTGAAGCCTGTGAAATTATAAGAGATCAAGAAATGATTAAACAAAATATGAATAATGAAAAAATAGAAGAGAAAGTGAAGCATCTTATAAGAAAAACAATAGATTTGGAGAACAGATCAACAAGACAAAATATAAAAATAATTGGACTAACTGAAAATTATGATCAAAAAAAAGAATCTTGACACAATAATACAAGAAATTATTAAAGAAATTTATCCTGAAGCATTAGAACAAGGGGGCATAGTAGAAATAGAAAAAACAATAGCTATCTATCACAACTTAAAAGAGATCCTATGAGGAAAACTCATAGGAATATCATAGTCAAATTTGAAATCCCCAGCTCACGGAAAAAATATTAAAACATCAAGATTAAAACAATTTAAATATGATGGTGCCATAGTTAGAATTACACAAGACCTAGCAGCAGAAACATTAAAGGACCGCAGGTCTTAGAAGACAACATATCAAAGAGCAAACAAACTGGGGTTCTGGCCAAAAATATCATACCCTGAAAAGTTAACTATTTTATCAAATGAAAAAAAATGGATATTTGATAAACTCTCAGGTTTTCAAGACTTTGTTTAAAAAAAAAATCTTGAACTTCATAGATGATTAAACATACAAGAACCAATATGAATATAATGATCATAACAAAGACTGATTATAAGGGATCCATAGGACAGACTGTTTACTTTTTACATATGTAGAATATAAAATTTATGTCTAATATTCTTATTAATGATTGGGTAGTTCATAAGAAAGACTGGGGAACGCTGGAGCATGATATGATTTTAAAAAGCAAAACCATTTAAGATCAGCTAAAAAGAGTAATTATTTTATACAAATGAGGGACAAGAGAAAGAATTGATATATAGGAATTAGATGGGGGAGGAGGGTCAGTAGTTCTGGGAACCCACTTTAATTGGGAATGAGTGTAAGAGGGAACTATATATATATATGTATATATGTATGTGTGTATATATATGTATGTATGTATGTATGTATAAAAGTCTTCTAAATTCAGAAGAAATAAATAGTAGGGACATAAGGAGGGAGGAGATGACAATGGAGGGACCTTTAGGTAGGAGGGTGAGGGAATAGATAAATAGGGTTATAGAAAGGGGTTTAGATTTATCAGAATGGGATGATAGGGGAGGGGGATAGGTAAATAGGGTTATAGAAAGGGGTTTAGATTTATCAGAATGGGATGATAGGGGAGGGGGATAGGCAAATCATTGGAGGACAAGGTATTGAGTAAAAGTACAGTAAAGGAAGCAGGAGGGCTAGGAAACAAGAGATATGCACATACATAAAAACAAAGATCAGCAGTAGAATATTTTTGGGAAAGTATATGTCTATATATCTATGTATATATGTATATGTGTATGTATATATCTATAGCTATGGAGAACTATATCTAAACTTTATTGTAACCTTCCAGGGGGAAGTAGGGGAGGGTATGCATATATCTATAATTATAGAGAAACATATCTAAACTGTATTGTGGCCTTCTGGGGGGGGGGGAATTGGGAGGGGAGAAAGAAATAAACAAAATAAAACAAAAATAAAAATTTTTAAAGGGGCAGCTAGGTGGTGCAACAAATAGAGCAGTGGCCCTGGAGTCAGGAGGACCTGAGTTCAAATCCAGCCTCAGATGCTTAACACTTACTATCCATGTGACCTTTGGCAAGTCACTTAATCCCAACTGCCCTGCCTTCCTGCCTCCAAAAAGCAAAATAAATAAATATTTAAAAAATTAAAAATCTTAAAACTATGAATATCAGTGAAGAGTCTAAATTATCCCTTCTCTTTGCAGAAGACATGAAGATTTACTTAGAAAACTTCAGAGAATAAGTGAAGAAAGTAATTCAGATGATTAATAACCTTAGTAAATTTACATAATGCAAACTAAATCCAGAAAAAGTCAGAATTTCTATACAGTAATAACAAAAAATAAAACAGAATTTATGGCTTAAAAAGAACTTCCATTCGGGGCTGCCAGGTAGCACAGCAAGTAAGAACACCGGCTCCAGTGTCAGGATGACATGTGGATTGAATCTGGGCTCAGACACTTATTACCCACCCAGAAACACCTGGCCGTGTAACCTTGAGCAAGTTACTTAACCCCGATTGCTTTAAAAAAAAAAAAAAAAAAAAAAAAAAAAAAAAGAACTTCCATTCAAAATAACTACAAAGTGCTTAAAATTTGGGAAAGTGAGCCTACAAGATTTCAACAAATGTAACTATAAAATACCATTTACAGGAATAAAGAAATAATTGGAGAACAATTTAACGTTCATGATTAGGCTTGCCATTACAATAAAAGTAAATATACCACCTGAATTAATTTACATATTTAGTGCTATAACAATCAAACTGTCAAGAAATACTTTATAGACCAAGATAAAAAATAACAAAATTCATTTGGAAGAACAAAGTTCTACCATTTAAAAGGAAATAATGATTATAAAAACATTATTGAGGGGGGAATACAATTAAGAATTATCAGATCAAAGTATAGTATAAAGCAGTAATCATAAAAACTATTTTGTACTAGGTTCAAAAGTACAAAAGTATATGAGTAGAAGAGACAAAATAAGCACAACCCAGAAGTCATAAAATACAAGTATAGGGGCGGAGCCAAGATGGCGGAGTAGAAGCACGACCCTCCCGCAGCTCTGGCTTCCACCCTCCCCAATTCATGTAAAAAGGGGACTCTAAACAAACTTTGGAGCTGCAGAACCCACAAAATGACACAGAGAAGCTAACCTCCCGCTGAGAACAGCCCGGCAGGCCGGCAGGAATCGGTCAGCACAGCGCTCTGGGAGCCGAGCCCAGCCCCACACCGAGGCTTTAGCCCCAGGGCAGGCCTGACCAGCCGCCTGCCAGAGGGACTCCAGATCAGCAGCAGCTGTGGCCATTTCCAGATTCATCAGCACATAGGTGAGAAGGACAAGGTGAGAGGCCAGTGCATTCTGGACTTTGGGACCCAGTAAGTGGGAGTGCGTGGCTTTTACCCCGGGGGCGAGAAACCGCTGAGACACCGACACAGCCTGCCAGTGCCACGTGGCGGCTTCAGCTCCTGGCCTGCAGAGTGTAGGGGGACCAAGCACCAGTCTGAGGGGTCATCGCTCTTGCTTTAACTTGCTTGGATCTGGATTGCAGTCTAGGGTGGAGGTCCTGGGGCGTGTGTCCAGCTTGCCAGAGAGTGTGGAGACCTCAGAGAGGGCACCCATCTAATACCTCCGGCAGCTGAGAAAACCCCAGCGTTTGGGACGAAAACTCCCCTGTCTGGTGGCAGAGTCCTACTGTGGCAAAAAGCCCAAAAGTCAAATCATTGAGTGGCAAAATGAGCAGGCAAAGGAAACAAAGCAGACAGAAGATTCCAACATTACACTCCTATTTTGGGGATAAGAAGGAGCAAGGCATGGAACAGGAGGAAAGCAGTGAAGTCAGAAATCCTGCACCAAAAGCTTCAAAGGAAAATATGAGCTGGTTATACAGGCCATAGAGGACCTTAAGAAGCAGATAAGAGAAGTGGAGGAAAAATTGGGAAGAGAAATGAGAACAATGCAAGAAAATTATGAAATGAGAGTCAACAGCCTGACTGAGGAAAATAATACCTTAAAAAACAGACTGACTCAAATGGCAAAGGAGGCTCAGAAAGGCAATGAGGAGAAAAATGCCTTAAAAAGTCGAATTTGCCAGATGGAAAAAGAATCTCAAAAGCTCACTGAGGAGAATCATTGCTTCAGAATTAGATTGGAGCAAATGGAAGCTAATGACTTTATGAGTAATCAAGATGCTGTTAAACAGATCCAAACATATGAAAGAATAGAAGGCAATGTGAAATATCTCATGGGAAAAACCACTGACTTGGAAAATAGATCCAGGAGAGATAATTTAAAAATTATTGGACTGTCTGAGAGCCATGACCAAAGTAAGAGCCTGGAAAGCATCCTCCAGGAAGTTCTCAAAGAAAACTGCCCTGATGTTTTAGAACGAGAGGGCAAAATAGAGGTTGAAAGAATCCACCAATCACCTCCTGAAAATGATCCCAAAAAGAAAACTCCTAGGAATATTATAGCCAGATTCCAGAATTCCCAGATTAAGGAGAGAATATTACAAGCAGCCAGGAAGAAACAATTTGAATATTGTGGAAACACAATCAGGATAACACAGGATCTGGCAGCTTCTACACTGAGGGATCGAAGGGCCTGGAATGTGATATTCCAGAGGTCAAGGGAGCTGGGATTAAAACCAAGAGTCACCTACCCAGCAAAACTGAGTATCCTGTTTCAGGGGAAAATATGGTCATTCAGTGGAAGACAGGACTTTCAAGCATTCTTGCTGAAAAAACCAGAGCTGAATAGACAATTTGACATTCAGATACAAGAAGCAAGAGAAGCATGAGAAGATAAACAGGGAAAAGAAATCATAAGGAACTTATCAAAGTTGAACTATTTTTTTTTTTAAGCAATTGGGGTTGAGTGGCTTGCTCGGGGTTGCACGGCCAGTTGTTGTTTGTGGGTGTGGTGCTGGGTGTCTTGGCCCGGATTTGATCCGGGTCCTCCCGGCACTGAGGCCAGTGCTCTTGCTTGCTGAGCCACTTGGCCAAAGTTGAACTATTAACATTCCTACATGGAAAAACAATCATTGTAACTTATGAAACTTTTCTCAGTAGTTGAAGGGATTAGAAATATATATATGTTTTTATATGAGGGTATGCAGGCATATGAATACATATGTGAATGTGTGTATATATGTTTACAGGTACACATAGATAGAGGGCACGGGACCAATTTAACAGGAAGGGATGATACTTAAAAGGTGAAATTAAGAGGTGAGAGGGATATAATGAGAGGAGATGGGGAGAGACAGAGTGGGGCAACTATCTCATACAGAAGAGGCAAGGGAAAATGGTTACAATGGAGGGGAAGAATAGGAAGGCAAAAGGGAATGGGTCAACCTTATTCCTATTGAATCTGGCTTGAGGAGGGAGGGAAATACACACTAAATAGGGGATCTCACCCTCCAGGAGAATAGGGGGGGGAGAGGATGTGAGGGGGGATGATGGAAGGGAGGGCAGGCTGCGGGGGAGGGAAGTTGGGAGCACCCATTTTTGAAAAGGGACAGGATCAAAGTAGAGAATAGAACAAGTGGAATGTGGGATAGGAGAGAGGGAAATATAGTCAGTCTTTTACAATATATCTGCTATGTTATTGTTTTGCATTAGCCACACATGTACAACCTATACCGAACTGCTTATCTTCCCAGTAAGGGTTGGTGATAAGGGAGGAAGGGAATGAATCTGGAATTCAAAGTTTTAAAATCAAATGTTTAAATATATATATACTATTATCAATATTGTTTTACATATAATTGGGAAATATAGAGATCCACCATGCCCTACTGGAAAAGTTGAAACGGGTATGGGAGAAAATATGGGAGAGAGAAGATCAGAGGTAGGGATATCCTGTGGGACTGCTGTTTTGGGGGGATGGGTGGGGGAAAAACGGGGAGAAAATTTGTAACTCGAAATCTGGCGGAAACGAACGATGTAAATCAGAAGTTAATAAAGCATTTAAAAAAAATAAAATACAAGTATATAATATAACCTAAGCACAAACTAGTGGAGAAGTATTCTCTATTCAGTGAGAACTGCTCATAAAACTGGAAAGCAGTTTAGGAGAAATTAAGTTTGAGTTAGCACCTCATATCATGCACCATAATAAGAACCAAAAATCCAAAATAAGGATCACTATAGTCAATGATGTTGAAGGGGCCATGGGAAAGTAGGCACAATAGTTAGCTATTGGTGGAGATATGAAATGGTCCAACCATTCATTCCGTGAAATAGCTTAGAGTTATGTGAGAAAAATCACTACATTTTAAGTACCCTTTGACCCAGTGACTCCAGGAAAGTACTTGACTCAAGAAAGGCAAAAAAAGGCTCCTTATATACACCAAATATTCACAGTAACACTTTTTTGTGATAGGAAAAGAGGAGAAACAAAGTGGTTACCCACTCATGGGAAGAGATGAACAATTTACGATATGTGAATGAAATGCAATATTCTTTATTGCACCACAAGAAATTACAAACATGAACAACATGGGAAGACATAAAGTGATGCAGGGTGAAGTAAGCAGATTCAAGACACCCAGGGGAACAATACATACAGTTATTACAATAGTAAAAAGCAGGGGGCAGCTAGGTAGTGCAGTGAATAGAGCACCAGCCCTGGTATCAGGAGGACCTGAGTTGAAATCCAGCCTCAGACAGTTGACACTTAACTAATCTGTGTGACCTTAGGCAAGTCACTTAACCCTAATTGCTTTACCTTCTCCACTCCAAAAAAAAAAATTAAACCTTTTTTTAAAATACTAAAAAGAAGCTAACCTATAATTATTATAACCAACTTCAGTGCCAGACAACTGAGGATGGAATGTCTCCCTCCCTCCTCATTCCTCTCAATAGTAAGGTGAGAGGCTTTAGATATGGAAAGTTAAACCCACACACTCTTTAATCTGGTAACATTGGACTTCTTTCTGTTCCTAGCACAAGACACTACCACCCTCTGTTCCAAGCATTGTCACCAGTTGTCCCCCAATCTTGGAATATTCTTCATCCTCATCTCTGCCTCCTGGCTGCGCTGGTTTCTTTCACATCTCACTTAAAATATTCAATCTTTGTAAGAATCTTTCATGCCTTTACTCAGGAAATTCTTTTTTTACCTTGTATATAGTCATCCTAATGAAGCATCTAGGTGTTGCAGTGGATATAGTGTGCCAGGCATGAAGTCAAGAAGACTAATCTTTGTGAATTCAAATCTAACCTCAGACATGAGCCGTGTGACCCTGATCAAGTCACATAACTCTGCCTTTATTTCCTCATCTGTAAAATGAGCTGCAGAAGGAATGGCAAACCATTCTGGTATCCTTGCCAAAACAAACTAACGGGCTCACAAAGAGTGGGATAGGGCTGAAAATAACTAAATAACATCAACAATATCCTAGTGGCAGGAAACATTGAGCTCCATGTTTCTTGTCCCCACCCATAACTTAGTCAACTCAATAAACATTTATTAAACATCTACTGTGGCAGACTCTGTGCTAAGTTTTGGGGACACAGAAAGACAGACAGACAAAAATATGGTTCCTGTGTTCATTCATGTGTTCTCTCTCTTTCTTCTCTCTCTCTCTCTCTCTCTCTCTCTCTCTCTC
>NW_027185777.1:10402184-10425806 GCF_028583685.1 Petaurus breviceps papuanus | reverse complement strand
TCTCTCTCTCTCTCTCTCTCTCTCTCTCTCTCTCATTCTCTTTCTCCCTCTCTCATTCTCTCTCTCCCTCTCTCATTCTCTCTCTCTTTGATTCTCTCTCTCTCCCTCTCTTTCTCTCCCTCTCTCATTCTCCCTCTTTCTCTCTCTTTCTCTCCCTTTCTCTCATTATCTCTCTTCTTTCATTCTCTCTCTCCCTCTCTCATTCTCTCACTCTCATTCTCACTTTTTCTCATTCTCTCTCTCATTCTCTTCTCTCTCTATTTCTCTCCCTCTCTCTCATTCTCTCTCCCTTCCCCCATCTCTCCTTCTCCTTTCCTTTCTTCCTCTCTCCTCTTCCTCTCTCTTTCTCCTGCCCTCTCAGACCCCACAATCTAAAGAGGACAACATGTAAACAAATATGTACAAAAAATACAAATTGGAGATCATAAGTTCAGTTTGAGCCATGATGAGCTTTATGGCTAGGCAGCTAGATGGTCCAGTGGACAGAACATTGAACCTGGAGTCAGGAAGAACTGAGTTCAAATTTTGTCTCAGACACTTGCTAGCTGTGTGATCATGGACAAGTCATTTAATCTGCCTGCCTTGGTTTCTTCATCTGTAAAATAAGGATAATTGTGGTATCTAGCTTCCAGGATTGTTGTGAGGGTCAAATTAAATAATATCCATAAAGTTCTTTGCAAACTTTAAAGCACTATGTAAATTCTAATTGTTATTAATATTGTTACAAAGCTTCCAGTTCAAGATGTCCTTCAGTCATATAAATATTCATTTATTATATCTATTACAACTATGGGAAATTAGTTTAGTTTTAGACTTAGTGAGTTTAAGATGTCTATGATCTATCCAGTTTAAAATGTTCACTTGGTACATGAATTAGTCATAATGAGTTATTAATTGAATTATCTAATCCAACACATTGTTCAATTTCACAGTTTCATTGTGATATATAGTGATTCTATGGAGAGGTGAGGGAGCTACCATATTGCTAAAGTTGTGCCTGAACTTCAAGGAATTCATCTTTAGAGGACACTGTTAGATTCGTAGGTAGCACTGGCTTGAAGTCCAGGTCACAGAAGTAGAGAAAACCAAAGGTAGAAACTACTTCAGGGTCCACACAGTACAGTACATTCCTAACACAAAGAAAACAGGGTTGGATTTGGAGTAAAAGGACCTGAGTTCATATCCATGCTCTGTAACTCATTACCTGTGTAACCTGGGGCAAATCATTTAACTTGTATAAACCTTGGTTTCTTTATCTCTAAAATGAAGGTGTTGGTACAGATAGCTTCTAATATCCCTTTCACACTGTGATACCCTAAATGGTGATCAAGCATTACCTGAAGACCTCTAGTGATCCAAAATCCAAAGCAGGCTTTCAAGTTGAGATAGAACCAATAATGATGAATAATAACTTTCCTCAAACTACTCCAAATTCACCCATCTTAATTGTTGTATAGTTCATATCTCACCATCTTTTCTACAAGAATTACTTGACAGCCTTTCTAAATTCTAGGTAAACTTCATATAAAGTATTTTTTTCTAATCTACTAGTCTGATAACACTGGTCAAAAAAGAATAGTCTACTATGACCTATTTATCAAGGATGAACTCATGCTAACTTCTTGTAATCACCCTCTCTTCCTTCTCTAGATGTTTACTAACAATCCTTTTTTAATGCTTTAGAATTTTGTTATAGTCAAGCTCATTGGCCTATAATTCTCTAGCAAGGGTCACGGGGAGCCCTGACTGATTGTTTTACCCGATGAAAAGACAGGGTATGAGTATTAGACTGAAGCACTTCCCATGGAGCTGGATATTTGAACTTGGCCCCTTGCTAAGGGCTATGAACCTTGCTGGGAGGACAAAAAGAGTTCCTTTAATTAGTTCCTAAGGACTATAGTGGCACCAGCAATATTAGCGACTGAGGAACAAAGGGGCTAGACTCTTGTCAAAGACTCAGCAGAATAAGGTTAGACCTTTCTCTTTCAGAATTTTTTTCTGTTGCTTTCTGTCCATTGTCCTTCCAGGGGAATCAGGGAAAGAATTTTCCCCTCCTACTTTGATCAGCAAGGGCTTAGCAATATCTGCTGATTCTTTGAATGCCCTGAGATCCAGTTCATCTGGGATCAGGGACTTGGACCAGAGAGTATGGTATAGTAAAAAGAACACTTACTTGGGAATCAGGGGGATTAGGGTTCAAATCCCAATCCTGAATTTTATTGCCTCTATGATATTGGGCAAACCACTTAACTTTCCTGGACCTCAGTTTCCTCATTTATAAAATGAGAAAGTTGGTTTATATGGCTTATGAGACCTCTTCTAGCTCTAAATCTAGAACCAAAGGAACTGAGGACAAATTATGTGTTCCTGTAATATATCCTAATATTGCAATTCCCTATTAGCCTTTTTATACATTACATTCTTTGCAATCCAGTCTTCCCTGGAAATAAAATAAAATAAGAATTGAATAGCCCTGCTTCTTTTCCCTTATCATTTTCCCATCTAACATAATCAATGATTCTATACTTTCTTTGATCCTCCTCTTTTTTCCAAATGTAGCTTTAAAAAAATACTTGTGTTACCATAGTGTTTTTTGTCAGTCTCAGTTCACCCTGGGATTTAGCACTACTCTCTATTCTTACAAGACCATGTTAGACATTAGGATGCATACTCATTGCCTCCCATCTTCTATACGTGTTTTCTTTAAATCTAAGTTAGTTAATGAGTTCCCTGGGCATTCACACCTGTCTTTTTAAACAACTCACTTTCTTCCTTCTCAGAGCCTAGTACAATGCCTGGCATATAGTAGATGGTTAATAAATGCTCATTAAATGAAGCAGAATTATTTCTCTTTGTGTCCCTGGAATTTCATTCTGGGGAATTTTCCATCCTTCATTGAATGACTTCTGGAGAATTTTAGGCAATAGACTACTACCTTTCTGTTCTGAAATCTCCTCTCCTAGGTCTCTTTAGTCATATCTAAATAAATGTAATAAATATGAAAATTGGTCATTCACAAAAATCCTATTTAGATGACTCATTCTGTCAGCCAGGTGACTCAAGTTTTCCTACAATTTTGCCAGACAAGCACAAATAGAAAATGCTTTGATATAATTTCAGTCATCTAAATTTAACCAGAATCATACAAATCAAGCCTTAGTCAATCCTATAAGCTTTTAAATCCTTTTTTTCTATATTCAATATAATTCAACAAGTATTTATTAGGAGCCTACAATATGTCAGACATTATGCTAGGCACTGAGACTACAAAGACAAAAGTAAATAAATAAAAAGGAAACCTTCCTTCACACAAGGATCTTATACTCTATTGAGAAGAAACAGTATGAATGAAATATGTCCAGAATAAATGCAAAGTTATTAAGAAGTGAGGAGAAAAGCACTAACAAGTGGAGGAGATCAAGACAGGCCTCCTTTAGAAGGTGGCCCCTCGGCTGAGTTTAGAAAGAAACTCAAGATTCTATCAAGCAGAGGTGAGCATGGAGAATATTCCACGTAGGGAGGAAAGGCTATGCAAAGATGTGAAGGCAGAAGATGAAATATTGGGAATGGAACACAATGACAATGGAACACTTAAAAAAAAAAAAGATAGATTGCTTAAGGAGGAATAACATGCCCTCATAATACCCTGTGTGCATCTGTGTATACCTATTTGTGTGCATGAATCTCCCATTAAAATATAGCTTCTTGAGAGCAGGGCCTGTTTTCATACTTCTTTGGTAGCCCCAGTACTTAGTATATTTCCCAGAACATAATAAATGCTTAGTGTCTGTTGAATTTATTGTTTATATATAGATTGTGAAGGCTTTAAAATGATAGATGAGTTTCTCTTTTGTCTTGTAAGCCAAATGGAGTCACTGAAAGTTCTTGAACAGAAATGTAGCTAGAGACAGGAGATGGGGGATAAGGTTAGAGATAAACAGAAAACATTTACTCAGCTTCTACTATATGCAAAGCATTGGGGATACAAAGACAAAATCCAATAAATATCCCAAAAAATAGTTATTAAGCTCCTACTAAGTGCCAGGTAACATGCTAAACACTGGGGAGACAATAAAATGAAAACAGGACCTACCCTCAAGGAGCTTACACCTTAATGGGGCTTAACAGCATGAACTCAGGTAAGAAAGTACAAGTAACTAAGAGAAAATATTAATAACTAAGGAAATCAGATATAGAAGGACATGGAAATAGAGTCAAAAGTGCCCATCATCTTTCTGGTACAATTTTACTTTATTGACCTGAAAACAAAGCACCATAGTTTCTAACTTGGATCATAGAGAAGCAGTTTAGTGACAAAACCTTATATCTTGCTAAATTATCATACCAGAATTAGACAGCCTTTCCTAAGCTACATCAAATGATTTCAGTTGTCCTTAGTAGCATCTCCCATGAGGAAATTTCTCAAACTATGTGAAGAAAAGCTAAAAACAAGCAAGGAAATATTAACTCAAGGCTGATTCTGCTCTTTCTGCTTTTCTAGCATTTTCCCTTGCTCACAACTGTGGTTTTTTTCCTACCTTTTACAAACACTTCATTGAAATTCCTAATCACGGTCATAGCCTGACAGTTTTCCTATTCTAATACTGTTGAATTCAGAGTCACATCCATCAAACACATTTGGAATGAAACCTGTATCGATTGCCTCCAGATGGTAGTTTATAGGGCAGTTGAACAAGTTAGAAACCCTTCAAATAACCAGTGACTGATCAAAGATGCCACACACATATGCAGCTGTTTTAAAATTATAAACATCTTGAAATGTAAAACTTCCCTTGCATCTTTCTAGTGCAAGTTTCCATTTATAATTTGGTTAGCTTAAAGATATGCTTATTCCCCGTGGCCTGACTCCAGCCTATCTTTCTGGGCTCACCTCAAGCTATTCTTCTTGGCCCTCTAAGCTCTAGCCAAATTGCACTGCTTGTCTTTGGCCCAAATAAATCCCTAACTTCCCTGTTTACACGTCTATGTTTAGAATGGTTGCATGCCATCCCTAAACTCTATCAAAATTTTGCCTTTAAACCTAGTAGAATATATAAATTCCTAGAGGATAGAGACTGCTTCTTTATTTTTTATCACTTTGTTCTTGGTACCCCAAGACTAGAATGATACCTTGCAAGTAGTAGGGTCTTAATAAATATTGTTCAAATAGGTAAAAGGGATTTAGACCTTTCTTTCAAAGTCCAGCTCAAACGTTATCTCCCATCATGGGACATCCCTGATCCTCTCTCCTCCAGATAAAAACACTATTCCTTTTCTCTGAACTCTGCTTAGAGTACTTTGGACTTCTGTGTAGCATCATTTTCCATTTTGTTTTATAGTGATCATATGAGTAGGTGTGACTCACCCCAACTCCCTCTCAAGTCTAAGCTTGCTCTTAAGGACAAAGACCTATACCTTATTTCCATTTCAGTCAGTCAATAAATAACAGTGCCTGCCTTCAGGGAGCTCAATCTTAATTGCAGAAACAACAACCATGTACAAATGAGCTATATACAGATTAAACAAGAAATAATCAACAGGTACTGGAATTAAGGATTCCTTTGTAAGGTGGAATTTTAGCTGGGATGTGAAGGAAGCCAAAGAAGGCAGGAGGTGGAGATGAAGAGAGAGAGCATTCCAGGTATGGTGGAAAGCCCATGAAAATGTCTAGAATCAGGAGGTGGAGCATCTTATGAGATGAACAAGGAGGCCAATGTTACACATCTGTATCTCCCCCTCAATTCCTATCACAATGCTTTCTGTGTAGTAGGAATTGACTAAATATTATTGAATTTAAATGGCTAAATACATTTGGCCTTGACCATTGATCTCAGAATTTAATACTGGTCATGGGTGGGAGATGATAGAAATCTTTCTATACTTTTGTGCCTTAGGAAGTATATTTCCAGTATCTTTTGATAAAGAGATAATTGTTATTTTTCACTCAAAGAAACTTCTATTTATCTAGGATGATTGAGGAATAAAATATTGCAGCTAACTGATGGCTACAACTATTGTTCAAAGAACTACATGATACAATGAAAACCATACTGGCTTTGGAGTCAGATGAATTCAGTTGAAATCCTGATTCTGCAACTTTTATTCATCTGACCTTGAACAAGTCATGTGAGCTACCTGGGCCTCAGTTTCTTCATCTATCAAAGGAAGGGGTTGAACTAGATGGACTCTTCCAACTCTAAATTTAAGATTCTATCATCTTACGAGTATTTTTAAAATACAACTATTTAAGTATAATAAACATAATCTAATCTTTTTTGATACTTCAAAAGGCACTTAAGGATCATGCAGGCCTTTTGTTATGCCTAACATCATCACTCATGAGGGTATATTAAGCATAGATATAAAAAAATATGCAGTAAATGAGATTGACTCTCTGATTCTGTGGCATAACTTAGAATTTTCAAGAGCTTCTATGATCCAAAAAAGAGGTGGCCTATTACTAGATTATGAGTCTAGGATAATAGATGGAGAGGCCAAAATCTTCACTAGGACTCGTGAAAGAGTATATAACAAATAGAAGAAATCCTCCAGCATGTTGTACGATCAGATCCTCTCTGGAAAACTGTTCAAAAGAAACAAACAAGAATCACATTGGATGGGAAAGGTATGGATGGATTGAGATGTGCAATGGCAGATGGAGTATCCATATCAATGAACTCACAGATTCATTGAAGTATTAAACTGATTTCAATATGCTGCCATGTTTTTTCTTTCTCATATAAGCAGGGTATAGAGGAAGGCAAATATCTAGGTTGTTTTTTTCTTTTTTTTTAATTTCTGGCAATTTCGATTGCAGACAAATAACAGCTTATGGGGTGCAGGGGGAGATATATGTAGTTGTTGAGTCCTTTCAACTCTTAGTGACCCCATCTGGGGTTTTCTTGGCAAAGATACCAGAGTGGTTTGCTATCTTTTTCTCCAGCTCATTTTACAGATGAGAAACTGAGGCAAATTGGGTTAAGTGACTTGCCTAGGGTCACATAGTTAGTATGTGACTGAAACCAAATTGGAACTCAGGTCCTCCTGACTCGAGATCCAGCAATCTATCCACCTAGATGCCCATATGTATAGACAGATGTTTAAGCACCCCCATTGCAGTCTCGCAGCTCTATCTCCTAGCCAAGTCTCAAAAGTGAAAGAAGCCATAGAGGTCTCAGCCAAGGAACCAGAGTTTACAAAGCCTGAAAGGCCCCCAATCATTGTCCAAGGACATTGGTGAATCAATGACTGAGCTACAGTGACTGTTCTCTCTTGGTACACACCTACTCGGGTTTTATGGTCTGTCTTTGTAAAAAGATTAGATTCATTAAATATCTACATGTCATTATGTTCCATGGTAAACTGGCTAATATTAAAAAATGTAAAATATGGTTCTGGGCACAATTTTTGCTGAATTATTTATATTCCTTTACTAGAATTCTAATGGTAGCTTGATAAGTTTCTGAAATACAAAAGACAAAGAAGTTTTTGTTTTGGGGTGGTGTGTTGAGTTTTGGGGAGGTTTTCTTCCCATATTTTCACATTCTCCTTCAGTTTTAGGTGCAACTAGTCTACCCAGATCTTAATTAAATTTCTTAAGTTCTGATTTTTTCTCACGAACTGCCACCCATACACATAATAAAATAATTACAAGCAAATGCCATTACTAACTGGTATTTTGACACAAATCACCTCTTCCCCTTTCCTCTGTGAAATATATTTCATTCACTTAATTTAATTAAATATTTTTTCTTTACTATTTTAATTTTGAAATATACTATTTTGAATACAGTATTTTATCATTATTCCACTTAAATGTCACTGGAACCATATAGAAAATAAATGAAATATGTTTTTTTTTCTCCTAGATAGTAATGCACAGTAATACTTCCAAAAAATCCAGCCCTCATTTTATTCAAGTTCTGTTACAGTAATAACAATAATTGCTAGGCTTTATATAGATCTTTCAGATTTTCAAAACACATTACAAATATTATCTCATCTGATCCTTGTAAAAACCCTGGAAGATGGGATATAAGGGGAAAGGGAATAGGAAAAAAGACAATTCATCTAACAAGGAATACACTCTACCAAAGTTACTTTTGGAAAGTAAGCATGGTTTTTTGCCCCTCTTACCTAATAATTGTATTAATTAGAATACAGAATCACTTCCAAAGGAAAGCACTATAAAGTCTTTCCTTACAAATAACTTTGAAATCCCTCATTCAAATGATTTTGAGGTCTAGAAAATCAGTTTTGTTCTTTTTTCACCCACTCTTCAGTTACTAGCCATTCTTCTCAAATTATGTTGTTTATTACTGAATCTCTTATTCCAGTGTTCCTCATTCTAAAGGCTTACTTGGGGGCTTTTATAAGGCATATCATCAAAATGGGCAGTTAAATGTTGCTGTAGATAGACCATAGACCTAAAGTTGAGATAATTCATCTTCCTAAGTCCAAATCTGATCTTAGACATTTACTAATTTTGTGACCCTGGGCAAGTCATTTAACTCTGCCCCAGTTTCCTCATCAGTAAAATGAGCTGGAGAAGGAAAGAGCAAACCACTCCAATTTGATCTTTGGCAAGAAAACCCCAAATGGGTCATGGAGAGTCAAACCCAGCTGAACAACAACATTATCCAATTGCTTTCATATGGATAAAGGTCAGTATCCTTTTTCTCTAGGACAGGTTGTGAATACTCCCCAACCATTCTAAATATATGAGTCTTCTTTCAGATGTCTGACTTACATCTAGAAAAGAAAGAGGCAAAAATGAATATATTTTGTTTGAAACTTAAAATGCTATCTCTATTAAAAGTAAATGTTTCCTACTTTATAAGTTATATCAACCAAAACGCAAAATCCAAGATCTGTCTTCAGGAGGGTGAGAGAATGAGGAAGAGGGAGAAAAGGATTGAAAGGTGGAGGGGAGCAGTAAGGAAGAGAGAGAATGGGGAAAGAGAAAGGAAGAGACAGAGAGACAGGGCTAAGCTAGTTTTAGAAAGCCAGAGGAAAATGAGGTTTCTAAGTCCTTTCCAATTCCAACCATGAACTAGAAACTCAATTGCTATTTTGACAGAAAAAAATCATTGATCATAGATTTAGACCTGGAAGGGACCTTGGGGGTCATCTATTCCACCCCCTTTTTATTTTTGAGGAAACTGAGATTCAGAGAAATGACTTACTCAGTTATCCAAGTAATACATGGCATACCTAGGATTTGAACCCACATCATCTGCTTCTTATCTGGCATTATTCTCCTTGATGTACACAACTCAGGATGTCTTCTACTGGAAATCCTTGGAGGGCTCTGGATTTCTGTGTATCCATCTTTTCCTCCCAGGAAACCTTCATCCTTGACTTTTCTTCCCACCTATCCCTCCATGATATCTGACCACTTTATTTTATACACGTGGAGTGGAAAACTGTCAATTCTGCATCCCTGAATGGGACAACTTATTATCCACCCCACTATCTCTTCCCAGCTCCCCCAACAATTTTGAAGCCTATAGAATAACACTTGAAGGACCCTATTGTTTCATCCACTTTAATAGGAAACACTGACGGGAAAGGCTACAAGGGAAATGCTCTCCCATATCTCACTTGCTTTTTAACAATGATATATGTTTTGATACTTCCGTAAATAGAAACAGCACATATAGACCAGTTATTTTGTGTATATTTAGGGAAAGGATCTGGCTTCATAAGTGAACTTGTTTTTTAATGGAAATGGGCTTCAAATGAGAGCTACCTGCTAATTAATTCCACCCAAGAAACTCCAAACTATACAGTTGTTCGCTGTACTTCAGGAAAAGATGTCAGGATTTCCATTATTTATGAGCTGCACTTTTTCAGCATTTGTCATTTCAGTTGCCTCAAATTGCTCCAGAAAAGATACTTGAAAGCCTCCACCTTCACCTTTTAAGAAGAGAATTGTGTTGAGGTTTCCAGTACATTTTCAGGGCCAGAAACATTCTTGCCAGTTTAGATAAACTCACTGACCCTAAACAGACTGGAAAGCAGAAGTGTTCAGGCCTCTGACCAAGACGCCTTCCCTCAGGCCCTTGCTCCAGAGCAGATGCCAAACCAGCAAAAGGCATTTGTACCATCAATCCCCAGGAGATCTGGGGATTGGCCAGGGCAAGTTATAAAGAGGCAAGAATCCAGACAAGTCAACAACATCCCTCTGCTTGCTGCCTAGTTCCTAACCCATGCCCACATCTCAGGCTTATACTTCTGTCTGTGTTATTTTGTCCTGATCTTCATCATCTCCAGCATGAACAAACAACATTTATTGAATGCCTATATCAGGAAGGGAATCATTTGGGATTCTAAAGGTAAGGAAAAGACATCGTCCCTCCTTGAGCGGAAGGAAATACAACAATATAATAATAATATTGATTAGGGAAACCATGGCAAAAATAGACAGTGATCCAACCTTTAGATCAGGAAGTCTTGGGTTTGGATTTAGGTCCCATTGCTCTGACTGAAGTCAAAATTAATTCTGGGTTCAGGGAATCTTGCGTTTGGCTAAAGATGATTTCAGGGTTAAAAATAAAGATGGTTTGCTGAAAGGTGGTTTGGGGGGATACTAGGGAGGACCTTGAATTCCAAACTGAGAATTTGGGATTTAATTCACCAGACAAGAAAAGAGTTATAGTATACTCTCCATGCAATCACAAGTTTGTATTTTTCTTCATAGATAAAATATTCAAATTACTGTCATTCTCTAATCAAATATGACTGAATTTATGAAAATAAGTAGTATGTATTCTCAGAAACAGCTCGCCAGAGACTATTTTGTGATCTCTCAACAAGAACCCAGTGGTGACAGAGAACTGTCTCCTCTAAAATTCTCTCATCTACAGTGAGGTCCCAGCAGAGTCTTTACTCATCAACATATTTAGCTGACGGCTACTGAATTTTTGACAGTGTTCATCGAAATACTTATGGATTTAAAATTTAGCAGATTGATCAAAGAGTCTTGAGAAATAGCTGATGGCACAGTGGATAAAGCACTGGGCCTAGAACCAGGAGAACTGAGTTCAAATCTAGCCTCAGACACTTACTAACTGTGTGACCCTGGGCAAGTCACTTAACCTATCTTTGCTTCAGTTTCCCCAACTGTAAAATGGTGAGACTAATACAGCACCTATCTTGCAGGGTTGTTGTAAGGATCAAAACAAAAGATAATATTTGTAAAGTGCTTAGCAAATAGTGCCTGGCACATTGTAGACACCATATAAATGTTTATTCCATTCCCTTCCCTCTTGAAAAAAAAAATGGTTCCTATAGGTAAGATTACAAATGGATGATAAGCTGGGACCCAGAGAAGAACAGACTATTCTTCTGAAGAACAGACGAGCACAAGAAAATTACCTTTAGCCAAGCTAGGCTGTTTTTAAGGATCCCAAATATTCTTGGAAACAAAGGCTCATCTTGTTAACAGCAATACTCTTGTGGCAGCTAGGTGGTGCAGCGAATAGAGCACCAGTCCTAGAGTCAAGAAGACCTGAGTTCAAATCTGGCCTCAGACACTTAACACTTACTAGCTATGTGACCTTGGGCAAGTCACTTAACCCCAATTGCCCTGCCTTCCCCCCTCCAAAAAAAAAAAGAAAGAAAAGAAAAGAAAACAACAATACTCTTCTGTGGATGTTACATGGATATAGTGGTAAAATAACAATAACAACAACAATTTTCAATATCTTGTATTTATATAATACTTTAAGGTTCAAAAGCATTTTCCATATTTTATCTCATTTTATCTTCACAACAACCCTATGAAGTAAGTGCTATGATTATCTCCATTTTACAAATGAGGAAACTGAGGCTGAAAGTTTAAACAACTTTCACAAAGTCACCTAATAAATGTGTGAGGCAGGATTCAAACTCAGGTCTTCCTGATTCAAACTCTCAGATATTAGCCACTGAGGCCACTCCACTGGTCAAAACAACAGAACCTTCAAGGATTTGAAGGTGAGGGCAAGTTATCAAAAAGCAATATAACTGGGTGTGGATGGAGCAAGTAGGTCAAAATATATTAACTACAAAAAACTGTGCAAGAGAAGCAACATGGGGCAGAGCCAAGATGGTGGAGTAAAAACAGGACCTTCACGGCTCTGGCTCCCACCACCTCCAATATATGTAAAAAATGACTCTAAACAAACTTTAGAGCTACAGAGCCCACAAAGTGACAGAGAAACACAAATCTCCCCCTGAAGGCAGTCTGGCAGGCCAACAAGAAGGGTCTATCACACCAGACTGAGAGCCAAGGCAGTCCCCCATGAGCTGATTCTGGCCCCAGGGCAGTCCTGAGCAGTGGCTGCTGGAGCATACTTAAGGAGAGTGAATCACCAGCAGCTGTGGCAGTTTCCAGACAACCTATAAATGCAAAAGGTCAGTGTGGAACTCTGTTGGAAGGGTGAAGGAAGAGCAGTCCAGCTCCTGCCCCAGGTGAGAAGGGGTGAAGGCACAGCAGCTGCAGCTGCTGCCCTGTGGCTGTTTCCAGGGCTCTTGGCCTGTACATCATAGGGGGACCAAGAGACCATTCAGACGGTAATCACTCTTGCTTTAACCTGCTTGGATCTGGGTCTCATTCTAGGGTGGTGGTCCTGGGGTGTGTGGTCAGTTTGCCAGAGCTTGTCGGGGCTGCAGAGAGGGCACCCTTCTCATAGCTCTGGCAGCTGTGATAACCCCAGAATTTTGGGATATAGCTTTCTGCAATCTGGAAGCAGAGCTCTACCATGGCAAAGAGCTCAAAAGTCAAGTAACTATCTAGCAATATGAGGAAGCACAGACCATAGAATACTTTTTGGGGGACAAAAGGGATCAAAGCATGGGACGGGAAGAAGACAATGAAGTCAGAACTCCTGCATCAAAAGCTTCCAGGAAAAATATGAACCAATTACAGGCCATGGAGGAGCTCCAGAAGGATTTTGAAAATCAAGTAAGAGAAGTGGAGGAAAAATTGGGAAGAGAAATGAAAATGATGCAAGAAAATCATGAAAAGTGAGTTAACAGCCTGCTAAAGGAGACCCAAAAAAATTCTGAAGAAAATAACACCTTAAAAAATAGACTAACTCAAATGGAAAAAGAGGCCCAAAAAGCCAATGAGGAGAATTCCTTAAAAAGTCGAATTTGCCAGAAGGAAAAGGAACTTCAAAAACTCACTGAAGAGAATAATTCCTTCAAAATTAGATTGGAACAAATGGAAATTAATGACTTTATGAGAAATCAAGACACTATAAAACAGATCCAAACAGATGAAAAAATAGAAGGAAATGTGAAATATCTCATTGGAAAAACCACTGACCTGGAAAATAGATCCAGGAAAGATCATTTAAAAATTACTGGACTACCTGAAAGCCATGATCAACAAAAGATAAGCAACATAAAGGACACATATAGAGAAATGTGGGACCAGAATAGGTGCTTTAGTGAGGGTATTATTGTAAGAATGAGGGACAACCAAAAGGCAGACAAATGGACCAAGAACACCATTTATACTGGTAGCCACCAATATCAAGAGAACTAAAGGAAACCCACCCCACTACTTCACACACACCCCCAGCATATTCAGTGAGCTGGATTTCTTAGGGCGTACACATGAGACATTAGACATGGAAGGGATATTATCTGTATCACTGAACCTATATCAAAGAGACCAGAAATCCTTCAAAGTGCCAAGTACACAAGGTAAAAGTCATCAGCTCCCTTAAATCTGACTTTCCTAAGAATACATCCATTCAAGAGAGGAAGTATGACCCTGGACAAGTCACAATCTCTCCATACCCCAGCCTACTCCCTAAGATTGCTGAAAGAGTAGCCATTTTTACAGGTAGTGACAGCTGCTCAGCCTGAGCTCCCAGATGAAATCACAGATACAAACCCCATTTAATATTTTTTAAAGTGTGTATACTTGAGCACATATGCTAAGCCACTCCCCAGGCAATGGGCTATGTGTGTAGAGGAGGAACAGGAAGATTTAAAAGTGAGATAATCAGCAAGCATTTAGTTCTCTTACTTAGTGCCAGGCACTGTGCTAAACTCCGAGAATACAAAGAAAAGGGAAAAAATATATAGTTACTGCTCTCAAGGAGTTCTCCATCTAATGGGAGAGAGAACACGTAAGTTAACTCATTACGAGATATACAGAGTAGATGTCAGAAGGGAAGGCATTTGAAGCTGGGGCCAAAAGACTTTCAGCAGAAGGGGGAATTTGACTGAGTCTTGAAGGAATTTAGGCTGGCTATGAGGTGGAGGGAAGGGGAATATTCTTGCCTTGGGAGACAGCATGTACAAAGTTATGGAGACAGGAGATAGAGTGTTACTACTGGGCTCAAGGAACTGTGTGAACAGCAGTACTGGAATGTAGAACATCTAAGGATGTGGATGTAAAGTGGGAAATGTAGGAAGGACCAGGTTATGAGGAGCTTTAAATACCAAATAAGGGAGCATATACCAGACCCTAGAGGTAATAGGAGACCACTGAAGCTCTCTAAGCAGGAGGGGGTGGGCGGTAGGATTGACATGTTCATACCTATGCTTTAGAAAAATCGTCTTGGCAGCTGGGTGGAGGATAAATTATGGCAAGCAGACACTGGAGGCAGGGAGACCAGTTGGAACTCTATTGCAATTGTCTGAGCAAAATGATGAAAGTCTGCTCCCAGGGTGCCATTTGTGTGATTGAAGATAAGGGGATATACAGGAGAGATGGTGTGATGGTAGAAATTAAAGGATTTGCAGACAAAAAGGATATGCAGAGTAAGTATGAGAGAGGAATCAGCAATGACACAGGTTATAAGACTGGGTAATTGAGAAGATGGTTATGCTTTGGACAGTAATAGGGAAGAGAGAAAGAGAGAAGGGTTTTGAAAAAAAATGATAATAAGCTCCATTTAGGGGATTTTGAACTTGAGATGCCCTTTTAGTAGCCATTTATAATAAGATCTGGTGTCTCCCATCACAGGGTTTACAACTGAGATAAAGAGATAAGAATAACATAAAAAACAATTAGGAAAATAAAATAAATTGATAAATCCTAAGTGAAAATCTAAATTTAGAGAGATCAAGGTGGACTGGAATAAATACAGCAAAAATTCCCAGAAGAAGTAGGACTGAACTGGATTTTAAAGGTTTGGGTTAGAGATGGATTTTCTGATGGAAAACACAGTTTGAACAAAGGCAGGGAAGAGTTTTTATTTTTTTTTAACACTGCTTAGATCTATATCTTTACTTTCCTCCCTGGGTAAGATCAAGCTTAGGAAATCAATTTGAACCCTTGATATAAAATACTTTCCCCCAATCTTTAATTGGTCCTAACACTATCATACCACAGAATCTAAGACACATGCAAAAGGTAACTGATAGCCCTCAGGTTGGAATGAATTCATTGTACACTAGTAGTCAGGGTCTCAGCAGTCTGTTTTAATAAGGCCATTCAGCAACGGGAGAGAGGCAATAAGATCTGTTTAGTATTGACCATCTGGAAAACAAAGATGCATTCTCTAGCTGATCGGAATGGCCAGTATAACAATAGTAGCAATCATAAATGTAATGGTGAATATCTGGGTCCATCAGATATTAAAGAAAGGGGGCCTGGAATTCTTTGTACTGTCACAAATGATGAATTCTTTACTAAAAAGTAAGAGCGCCCCTCACAGCTCCCACCCTCTCACTGTGAACTTTCTTCAAGGCTTTTCCCAGTGTCTCTCCTTGGCACATGATCCATCCTCCTCCACTCTCAAAAGATCTAAAAGCAATCTCTTTTTCTTTCTGACTTTCTAACCTTTCCATATTGTTTAAACCTATCCTCTCATACATAAAAGCTTAAAATATCCTAAGGTTCAAATACTACTGATAATAATTGATATTTTTATAGCAATTTAAGGTTGGCAAAACAGCTTTTCCCATTCAAGCCTCGGGAAAACATTATGAGGTAAGTGCTATGGGTATTATTGCCTCCACTCGATGATGAGGATACTGAGGCTGAGAGGTTAACTGATTTGCCCAAGGTCACACAGGAAGTAAATGTCAGAGGTAGACTATGAAATCAGGTCTTTTTTATTCCAGTTTCAGCCTCAGTCATCTTGGATTGTCTGTAAAATATTCCATGTATGTTCCTTTCCATTTTTCATATATTTCCCCATGTCTAACATACCCTTCCCTCTCCACCCACATAAATTCTTTCCATCCCTCAAGGCCCAGCTTAATTCTTGTTTATTCTATGTAGCCTCTTCTGATCACACCAATCTACAGATCTTCCCATCCTCTGAACAGGTCTAGTGATTCAAAATTCAGTCCTTCCCTGACCCTTTAAGCCTAATCATATACTATTTTTCAATGCTTATTACTTTGTTACTTAATTTGTAAGGAACTGAGACATAAATGAATTAATATTTATGACAATTGCTTGCTACAGTGTGTATCTATATATATATATATATATATATACATGTATATGTGTATATACATACATATAATAAACATATATAAACATAGATATATCCAGAGCTAAGATATATCCAGAGGTAAGGCCTATGACCCCTTGTTATGAGGTTTATGTATGAGAAGTTGATTCTTTCTCCCCATGGAGTCCAAATTAGCATTTTATATATAGTATCCCTGAAGGAGGAAAAACATAAGCACATTTGAAGAGCCCTTAAATCTTCACTTAAGAAAGAAATCCAAAGCCATTCCTCTGATATTTTGGCCATAATTGACATAGATCCCTTATTCACTATCCCTGAGGTCTGGGGTTTTGTTTTCTTTCACTCATAATACCAGTTCAGGTTTCTCCCTCTTTGCTTAATAATAACCCCTAGATAATGAGTTCCTGTGGACCCACCACTTGACATCACAGATAAGACCCTCCATATCTAACTACATACTCTCATCTCCTTTAATCAATTATTAGGCTCAAAGATCCTAAAGTACAGATCTAGAAATGGAAGGAGAAGAGAGATAACACCTAGTTTCACCATTCATCCTGGAGCTTCCCAAAAGGATTGGGAATCTCTAACACAAAAAAAATAGGATTTTTCCTATACAAAAAGGGAAGCTAGGAAACCCTCTCTGGAGCTGCAATCCTGCCGAAATCTGGGAAGTTGACTCTCTAATCTAGATGTGGAGGCCTGCTCTCTCTCTAGCTTTAACATATATACCTTTTGCATAAATTTCCTTTTCCCTTTGCTAATATGGACTCATTACCACATGATCCTTCATTTGTAACTTCATTTGCCACTAATTGAAGGAAATGAAATGGGTAGGAGAATCCAATCAAGTCTTCTCATTTTTAAATTCTAGAACTCAGAGATCTCTTATTCCAATTGTTGGCCATGAGTTGTCCTAATTTAAAGACCCAAAGGGTAGGTAAGTTGACTGTTCTCCAGGATAATGACTAGTCCTAGGGCATACAGTAAGGGTACAGCCAAGATTTCAAGAGACTGTTGGTTGGGTTTAAGGAGCAAAGGAGAGCAAAGGACTTTGGATACAGGTTAACAATGAGTCATAATAAAAATAATATAAATGATACACAGTTAAGTGAGGGAGGGGGTCATCCTTAATGTGTAGCACTAGGTCAAGAATCAAGCGAGCAATAATACCATAGAGCTGATCTAGACAAGCCTTAGTAAGGCTTAGCATCAAGGCAATAAATCAAGTAAACAAGCCATGTCCTATGTGGGGCACAAGTAAAGAAAGGAGTCTAGGACAGAAGCAATGATACACATTCAAAGTATTGGAAATAATCAATTATTTGCCATCTACTCTAATAAACAGTACTCTAGTAAGTTGTCCTTGGAATGGAGGCATAAAGATACAGTTCCATTCCATCTAATATAACAGAACTGAGTGCTTCAATAGGTAGCATGGAAAACAGCATCCCTGCCATCTGTGATGGAATGGCTAGATAGATGATACCTTTTTAGATTAGGTAGATGCAGCAGCAAGCACCCCAAGCGTCCTCAGGGTTTGCAGCTACCACAGGTTCTTGGATCTGCTTTGTTAAAGGAAAGCAACTCAAAATGGGTTAACAAGCTTACTTTAATCAGTCAGACATATATCGTTTACCTTGTTCAGGAGAAAAGGTCAGCACCCTGAACCTCAAAGTATACAGGCATAATTATCAAGACAGAAACATCAAGTAGACAGATTTCCAAACTGTCCAACCATTACATCCATACCCAGTCAACATCTGGGTTTCCACATTCTGGGTTTTTCAAAGCCGGGGGACTCTCAACAACGGCTTCCCAGAATTCAGATCAAATCACAGAACACTTCTCAAAGTGAGTCCCAAAACAAAGCTACACATCAGGACTTATATAGCCTTCTCCTGGCTCAGAGAATGTAACAACCTTATTGACTCACTGGCCAATCAAGAAGTATCTACTGAAAAACAAGCCTCCCACCCCAGACTTCAGGTGCACATTAGCCTAGGGGCAGGGAAGATCTTTAAAATTTACATTTCCATTACAGTAGATGAGCTTGACCTATTGCTTATAGCTCTGATCATGAGTCACTTAGATACATGAATGCTTGAATCAACAATGGAATGAATAAGGACTCAAACAGTGTAATTGGAACAAAGCAAAACTGAATGCCTTGTAATTATAATGACTGAGTTTGGCAATGAAAAAAAATGAGAAAATGCACCTTTTTCTCTTCTTTTCAGCAGTAGGCCCGTACGGGTATGCAACATGACCTACACTATCAGACTAGGTAGATGGATAGGTCAGTTTGCTGAAATGCTAATACTTCTCTTCCTGCCCCTCTCCTTTTTAAAAGAGATGAATCTCTGAGTAGGGAGGAGGAAATGATATATTTGGAAATCAAAATGCCATTCAAACAGAAGACAGAAATCATTTTTTTTAAAGAAGTTTAGGAACACTAATGTGTTTCTAAGTTGAATCTTTTGCATTCTCCTGTGTTCCAGAAAAGAGAAGCATGGAGATGAAAATGTGATCCTCCATTCAAGCTAACCAAATATATGGTAAATAGGGCACTGGCATTCAATTCAGAAAGACCTGGGTTCAAGACCTGCCTCAGAAGCTTATTTGCTGTATTTCCTTAGGCAAGGCACTTAACCTCTATGACTCCATTTCTTCATCAACAAAAATAACAGGGTTGCACTCAGTGGTTCCAAGGCCCCTTTCAGTTCTAAATCTATGGTCTTATGACCCTCAGCGGTCATCTATTCCAACTCATAACTGAACATATCTCCTATTCAACATTACTCTTGAGTGCTCATCCAATCACCATCTTCAGGGACAGAGAGCTCACTCTCTCCTGAGGTAGGCCATCCCACCTGGGGACAGCTATGATGGACAGGAAGTTCATCTGGAAGGGACTTTAAAGGTCATCTAGCCCAAGTCCCCTTTGGCCTCCATTGCAAAAATCAGAACAAAAGCAAAGATGTAAACAAAGGGGGTGTTCTCAGCATTCTTTTCAACAGCCTATTGCTATATCAGTGACTTGGTCAAAGGCAGAACCGATAGCAGAAGACAGAGATAGCTGCTTCCACTTGTCATTCATAAAGGAAGTTTCTAACTCTGAGTCTCAGGCAGACAATCCTTCTGTTTTTAATGAAATGAGCACAGCTTGAAGTAGCATTTTTAAAAGCCTTTTTTTCTGGCCTTTATCATTATGTCAAATCCCAGACTGTTCTGTTTTTAATTATTTAAACAAAATTTCTGCATATAGCATCACATCCTAATGCTTCATAATCAAGGAAAAATAATTACTCTTTCCCCATGAATGTTCTTTAATGATTGGAAATGGAAATGCACTCTCTATAGCTTGTAAAACCACCCCCATAATGGGCCACACATCACATTCTGTAATCTAGATCTATTAGGAAATATTTCATATTTATATAGTGTTTTACCTTCATGTTACTTTTATGTTTAATAATGCCCTTGAGAGATGAGGTTAGAAAGGTTATTACCATTTGTCAGTTAAGTTCATGAGGTATAATCCAATTCCACTGAACAAATATTTTTAAGCATCTTCTATGTGCAAAGCATGAAACAAGGCTCCACAGTGATACAAAGATAAATGACTAGAGCCCCTGTTGCCAAGAAGTTTTAACATCTAGGAAGACAGATAAAATACCTCCACAAGTAATTTTCATGACGTAAATACACAGAAGATAAAAAGTACAATGAGAGCTGGGAGAAGAGAATCACTTCCTTTGCACTTAAAATTTATAACCATTCTCCACGCAGACCCTATAGTTATTTGTAGGAGAGTGTTCCCCAGACTTTTTTTCCCTTGTTTTTGGTGTTTGTTGTTGTTGTTTTTAGGGGGTATGGAGAAGATGTTTTTGAAATCATAATTTTTGCTCTACTTTCTCAGTAAATGTCTTTTCTAACAGCTAATATAGCTCAACTAGTTGAATGATAATGGGAAACACACCGGTGTGGGCTCATGAGCAGCAAAACCCAACTTCTCAGGGTTACCCCTACAACCTTGAGGAGAGTAATAGTTTTGTGAGTGTCCAACACGCAAATGAGTGTGAGTTCAAGGAGTGAGCTTGGAAAAGGTGTTAAAGCTAATAGGAATATGATATTCAACATAAAGCAGTAGATAGTAAGATATCATCTGTCACAGATGAGTTACTAGAGTCACTAAGTACAGATAAACTACATCCTGGGATGCTGAAAAAAATAAAAACTACAGCAGGTATGAGTGTTGATGATCCATTGGTGGTCTATAAAAAACATGGAGAATAAGGAGCACCATGGAACTGGAGAAAGACTAATGAACAAAATTTACAAACTCTAGGTTAATCAATCATCTTGATTTTGATTCCTGTCAGAATTTTTCAAAGTGTTTTTAAAGAGGTGGTTCCTGGACATCTACAAAAGGACATAGTAATCACAAAGAGACAGCACTGTTTTGTCAAAAATAATTCATGCCACACTAACTTCATTTCCTCTTTTGATGGGATCACCAGACTGATAGCTTAGGGAAAGGATTCAGATAGTGATTATCTACATTTCAGCAAAACATTTGCCAAAGTTACTCATGCTTTTCCTATGGAAGAGATGAAGAGATATGAGCTAGATAATAATATAGATGGTAGATTTAGAGCAAGTTGAATGACCAGACATATGTTCATATGTCATAGGGCACCGGATTTGGAGTTAGAATATCTGCTTTCAAAACATGCTTCTACGACTTATTTCTCACATGACCTTCAGCAAGTCAATTAATATCTCTGGGTCCTAATTTCCACATTTGCAAAATGAGGTATTTGGACAAAAGGACCTCTAAAGAGCCCTTCCAACTCTAAATCTATGTTTCTATAAACCAAACCTTGTAGTAGTTTATCTGAAACAAACCAAATTTTGAATCTCTCTAGGTAGATATCTGTTGGTGGGGAGTCATTTTCTAATCATGTTTGACTCTTCGTGACCTCATTTGATGTTTTCTTAGCAAAGATACTGGAGTTGTTTGTCATTTCCTTCTCCAGCTCATTTTACAGATGGGGAAACTGAGGCAAACAGGATTAAGTCACTTGCCCAGGGTCACAGAGCTAGGAAGTGTCTGAGGCCAGATTGGAACTCAGAAACATGAATCTTTCTGACTTCAGGCCTGGCACTCTATCTACTGCACCCCCACCTGCTACTTTCTAGGATTACCTATTCATAAATTTATTACAATCATAGTATTTTATACATAAACATCATTGGGGATTTATTCCATTTATTATCAAGAAACTTTTCAGTTATGCAATGATTTTCAAATTTCACCACTATGGGCAAATCACTTAACTTCTCACTGCCCTGGGTAATCCTCTAAGACTATAAGGCACCACCAGCTCTAAATCTATGATTCTGTAATTTCAAGTCATAGATGAGTTGCCAATCTGTACCAGTGGAGAAAGATCCTGCATCAAGGGTTCCTTATACTTTTAAAGTCTCCATCATTATCAACTATGATTTGGAAGTCTCACAGTGAATTAAATTGATGAAAAAATAATCTTTGAGCTATGTTTTCTTGACAGATTTTACCAAGAAAAAATGTTTATAGCTTGCAGCATTGAATAAAACAAAGTCCACTTACCATTTGAGAATAAAAATGTACATCCTGGTCTACTTTGTTTGTTCCATATCTGTCCTCTGGGCAACAGAGGGCTTTCAACATGGGTAGCAGTCATCACTAAAATTGTGTTATGTATCACAGGGGAGCCGAGGCAGAGATTGCAACCAACATGCTGGAAAACAGCCTCAGAGAGGCAAAGGTGAGCCTCCTAGTGAACAAAACAAAAACCAAAAATTGTGGGGTGCAAAAATTTGACATGCCTATTTTTTAAAAGCCAT
The DNA here is from genome assembly GCF_028583685.1 of Petaurus breviceps papuanus. NCBI lineage: Eukaryota > Metazoa > Chordata > Mammalia > Diprotodontia > Petauridae > Petaurus > Petaurus breviceps. The sequence continues at coordinate 10,403,481 of NW_027185777.1, read as the reverse complement.
GTAGCAATAGTTTATCAAAGGCAAATTATTCTTATCCACCACTGACACTGATGTATTATTCATTATCTAAGAAAAATAGTTTACTTATTTTAAAAGTACATCATTGATTTTAAAGTAAATGTCTGAAGCTTTCCAAAAGAAAAGGAACACAACTTTACACAAAATACAGAATGATTTAAAATAAGGGCAAGCATTTCCTGTGGACTCATAAGAGTCAGCACTGATAGGAATGCCCGCCAATGCCTTTATTTACAATTCCCAAGATTAACTTCTAAGCAACCAATCTAATCACTGGTTACCTTTTGCTCCTGGGGGGGGGGAGTTTTAGTCCCCCTAAATAGAAATCATCATTTGGGGGCACAAAAAGGGTAATATAAATTCCCTTGTTGATTGCTGCCTGCCTCCTTTCCCATTCTGTGAACAAAATTTGGTCCCACTGTTAAGGAGATCACAGAGGAAGATTGCAGTAGTAGAGGGGATGGTAGAAGTCAATTATGTCTGATGATTTTAAACTATCTGCTTCTAGCAATTTACATGAGCCATTCGCTTTCCTTTAAATTAGATATTCAAACTCTAGATTTTCTAATTTTAAAAAAAGTGACCAACCAACAATAGACTTGATTGGCAAATCAATGGGCAGGAAATGTCTTTTCTCCCTCCCCTTGTACTCATTTTCTACTCAAACTAGGTAGGAACCCTGTAACTAACAACTCAGCTGGGCAAAGGCAGAACTTGGAAGTGGGAAAGTTTGCACTTTAGGGGCTCAGTATGATCATTTTCTATAGTAATTGGATTAACAGGGAGTCTGTCTACTCTTGAGTAAATAGGCCTCTCATAACAGGAGTCCACAAGAGCATGATCATTTGCATGGAGAGGTGCAAATTATTCCTTAACAATTTTAAAGAAAATGTGAAACCCAAAGACATTTGAAAGTGCTAGCGAGAAAAGTGTGGGACAGTGTATGAGCAAATAAGATAAAAAAGTAATTTAGTAGAACTTCATACAAAATGAAGGATGGTGGATAAAATGGGATATGAATGAAGTTGGGTAAGCTCAAAATTCTTAACTTATAAAATTTTTCTTTCCCCTTATTTGCAGCAGAATTAACAACGTGAATTTTCCTTACTTTCTAACTTCATAGGGGATGGATGTTTCCACTTATTTTGAAGGTATCTATTGGAATAGTCTATTTCAGATGCAAAGTGACATATCTGGTGGAAGGAAGGAAGGAAGGAAGGAAGGAAGGAAGGAAGAAAGAAAGAAAGAAAGAAAGAAAGAAAGAAAGAAAGAAAGAAAG
>NW_027185777.1:10395792-10402174 GCF_028583685.1 Petaurus breviceps papuanus | reverse complement strand
AAGAAAGAAAGAAAGAAAGAAAGAAAGAAAGAAAGAAAGAAAGAAAGAAAGAAAGAAAGAAAGAAAGAAAGAAAGAAAGAAAGAAAGAAAGAAAGAAAGAAAGAAAGAAAGAAAGAAAGAAAAGAGAAGAGGGGGAAGGAAGGAAGAGAAATCCCCTATGGAAAATCAAATTACTTCAGATAAAACCAAACAAAAACCTCCACTGTTGTCAAGCAATGTCTTACATGTTTTTAAAAATATTTTAGCCAGCTTCCTTCCTCTAACAATATTGTGATATGACAGTCACGAAATTTATTTGGATCCTGGGATATGTTGAGAGGCATAGCTTCAAAGAATAAGGAAGTCATACTCTGCCATACTGTGACCTAGTCAGATCATATCTAGAGTAGTATGTTTAATTAAGCAGACCTTCAAGGTCTATATAAATGCCAGCATATTACAGTTGCTACTGTTGTTATTTTTACCTATGCCTAAAGTGCCCTCCCTTAACTTTTTTTTTTTACCTGTTGGAATTCCCATTCAGCCTTTAAAGCAAAGACCAAATGTCACCTGCTTTACAAAGTTCTCTTTGACCTTCACACCAACAATAGTCATCACTCCCAAATTTCAGTTTTTGACTCTCAATATGTATTCATATATAGTCACACATATGTTAGGGTTATCTTTGGTGTCTTTTCCTCCACTGGAATGTAAGTTCATTTAGTGTCCAGACTGTTTCACTTTTGAACTTGTATCCACAGTGTCTGGCACATAGTAGGGGTTTAATTAAAACATTGTTAACTGGCAAGCAATCAGTAAGTGCTCAGTCTTGATCATAAAGAAAAATACTTAATTTTTCTTCTCAAACTGTGACATGAAGTTTCAGAGACAATATGCTTCTTACAACAACATACGGAGATAATTTATCACACACCTGATCATCTTTATTGTCTCTGCAAAATATGTATTCACAGTTAAGAGTCAAAAATACCTTATATTGTTTCATTAAGACGGTCATAAGCATTCTGGAAAAATCCAGAAGCTATATTTGTTATTTTATTAAATAAAACCACTTAAGCAGCAGTGTGTTTTTATACACTATAGTATATAGTGTATAGTTGATAAAGGAAGGAAGCTGGCTAAAATATTTTTTAAAAATCATGAAAGACACTTGACTTTCAACAGTGGAGTTTAGGTTTGGTTTTATCTAAAACAATTTGGTTTTCCATAAGAGATTTCTTTCTCTTCCTTCCTTCCTTTCTTCCTATTCTCCTAATACAGAGCAAAAAATATGCCCCAAATACCCATTGTCAATCTATTACTTTGCCATACATCAGATCCTAAGAACTCTCAAACACCTGTTTCAGGTAGCTTTTAGAGTTCAAACAACATTTTAACTTTCTGAGTTATGTTGGGGGGGGGGAATGCCTGTCCTACCCCACATTTGTGTGTGTGATTGGCTTATATATAACAGGACTCTAAAAGCATGCCCTTATCAATGAATCCTCATTGAAAAATTCTCCAATACTGACCTATTTTACTTAGGAACAGAGCTCTAACTAGGACAAGATGACTAATTTTTTCTAGGGTGCTGATTTTTAAGACATCAATAGTATCTTCTGAATAAGAAACTTCTATTTAGTTATGAAAACTTATATCTACACTGCAATACAATAAGACAGTCCTTTCTCAGAATAAATGATTAGCTAGAAATGATTCATCTTAATTAGAAATTTTAGTTAGTTTAGGTTTAGACTGGTATTTTATGCCATATAACACAAATAGTTTTAAAAATCTATCTCCCAGCAAAAGGGACCATGATGATACCCTTTCATTTTAAACTCTCCTAGGATTTGCTGTCAGGAATAAGAATAGAAGTGGTAAGCCATTTTCTTGGCAAAAATTGTCTAGTTTTATTTTGCTATTTTCCAAATTTAATCTTTCGGCAAAGGAAGAACATTTAGTCGCATCACTTTTCAACACAACTAGTCACAATTTACCGATGGATGAAGGAGAAGGGGAAAGAGAAGGAGAAGCAAAAGCAGGAGGAGGAAGAGAAAAGGAAGGGTAAGGGAAATGGGAGAGAGAAGAGAAGGAACAGGAGGAGAGGCAGCAGCAACAGTTAAGAGGAGTGTATTGTCCCTGCCCTGGGAAACTAAACTTGCAGGAAATGGAAGAACTTGAGAGGAAATTAACCAACAAGCACCCAAAAAGAAATAAAGCTATATTTAAATACAAGAGAAAGACTCCAAGGTGATTTCTTTTCTCAAAAATAAGCATCCATTGCCAAACTTCCCTAAGCTTCCCAGATTCAGAGGCTCTGACATCTTTTCCCATTGTTCTCTGGGTCTGAGCACTTAAAATCATAACATCAAAAATGATTTTTTAAACACCTCCTATAAGCCCCCTACTATGCACTGGGGATACAAAGATAAAGAATGAAATAATCTCTATCTGAAAGGAGTTTGGATTTTAATGGAGGAGAAAACAAATATATATATAAATATATGTAACAGAGGACTGGTCATTTGGAGGCCCAGTCCTTCAAGCACATACAATGTTCTACAACTGTATACCTATGTGAAACCTTGGGAAGCTTGCTTCTGGAGGTGTATGATAACATGACATGGAGAAGTCATGTCGTGATGCAGATCACATGCAGGTAAAGTAAAACTGCTTCCTGTCCTTTTAATTAGCAGCAAAGCCTGAAGAAATGAGAATACATACAAAAGGCAGTAACCTGACAAATCACTAAGTTTCTTTCATGGTGGTAACAGTTGCAAACAGCCTCCAAGGAAGGAGACAAATGTATACAGAGTGGCAAAAAAAAAAAAAAAAAAGCAAAAAAAAAAAAAAAAAGAAGGTTGGAAAGAAGGAACCCTAGAAGTTGGGAGAGGGTGGGGGGGAGGGTGTCCAAGAAGAAGTTTTCTGCAGAACAAGGTGCTTGAACTACACCCTAACAGAAGGGAGGAATCTATAGGGCAGAAGTAAGGAGGAAACATATTCCTGAAACACAGTGACAGCAGTTGGAATGTCTCATAAGAGGGAAAGAGAAAAGTCAATTTGGCTGAATCACAGAGCACAGGGTGGAAAGTAATGTCAAATCAGGCTGGAAAGAGTTTGAGATTTGGTTGTGAATTGCTTTAATAGCTAAACAAAGCTATTTATATTTTATTTTACAGGAAATAGGAGCTACATGGTTAGATTCACACTTAAAGAAAATAACTTTAGCAGCAATATATAGGATGGACAAGAGACTAGGGGTATTCAGACTAATCAGGAGGCTGTTGCAACAATCTAGGTGAGATGGGATGAGGTCTTGAACAAAGGTGGCAGCTGTGTGAGCAGAGATAAAGGATTGGATGCAAGAGTTGTTGTAGGAGATAAAAATAGCAGGATTTAGTGATCAACTAGATGTGTGGGGTTAGGTAGAAAGAGAGAAACTGAGGATAATGCCAACATTACAAACCTCAGAGGCTGAAAGGATGGCGTTCCAAAACAGGAAACTTGGGAAGAGGGAAGGATTTAGAGAAAAAGATGAGTTCAGTTTTGGATGTGTTGGGTTTTGTACCACATGGGATGAACAAAGGAATTCTCAAGGTACAAACTTACTAGTCTGTTCTCTTCTCCTGAAGTGTGGAGTATTAGAAACAGACAAATATTAAGCCTGAGGTGCTCAAAACCCTGGAATATCACTTGCAGGGAATGAGGAGACTCTGAGCTCCAATTTCCAGGGAGGTAACTCAAAGTTGGGCTGATAACAGCATTGAATCCTGGGTTCAGGCTAAAGGAAACATGAGAAAAACCAGCTTAGACCAACATAGGTTGGGTTATCCTGGGTTAAACAAAGCAGGAGGATGCTTTGGGTACCACACACAGCAGCATGCAACAAACACCTTTTAATATTATCTTTTATAAAAAGTGTATTTCTAATCCTATAAAATTTGACTTTCCACAGCACACAGGTAGGGTTGTTGCTGTTGTTGCTGTTGTTTGCTTATTTTATATTAGTTTACATATTGTAGCACTACAAAGAACCTAGGCATTACAGGTATCCTGGAAGGAAAGAGAATATTTATGTAGCAGTTATTATGTGCCAGATACCATACTAAAATCTTTACAATTATCCCATTTAATCCTCACAACAAGCCTGAGAGGTAGGCACTGTTATGATCTCCATTTTTACAGTTGAGGAAACTGAGGCAGACAGAGGTCAAGTGAGTCACCCTGTATTACACAGCTAGAAAGTGTCTGAGGTTGGATTTGAATTCAGGTCTACCTGACTTCAGGTCAGGCACTTTATCCACTGCAACACCAGCTGCTTCCAAGAAAATTAATCCTACCAGAGAACCTGGGTTTGAATCCTTACTCCTGGACAAATCTCTCCACATCTTTTTGTTTCCTCATTATAAAATGAAGGACTTCGACCAGATGCCCCTAAGAAATCTTTCAACTTTTAATCTATATTCATCTTATTTGTGATACCAGGAACACTTCTGATAAAATTCCTCTGTCTCATGAGGCAATATACCCCCATACACAGTCGTTGTACTTTCCCTGCCTAGAAATGCTCGTTTCTTACATTTGCACCACCCCTCCCTACTTGACATTACAATATTTATCCTATTCCACATTGACTTTTTACCTCGATTGACCTGTGTGCAGCATGAGGCCAAGAGCATGGATGTATCTAAGAACTCTCATTGAATAATTCCATAATACTTACCCAATTTGTTTAGCAAAAGATCTGTAACTAGGATAAGGTAAGTGCAAGTTTTTCCTAGGGTGCTGACAACACCTTTTAACAGCACAGAAAAATCAGATATTAGCATCTAGTTAAAAAGAATATAGGAATAGAATTAAAATAAGAAGCTACAGCAGTTGAGTAATCTTCCCAATACTGTCCTATTCTCCTCCAACACCTAGGGCAGGCTTTGTGCCCTTTGCCCTGAGTATGCTTTGTGGCCTTTTCACCAGGTTCAAAAATGCCAATTACAGCTCTGCCTAGGAACAGGAGTATAATGAGAAAGATTAATTGGCTGAGGATTGACTTGTGCTGATTCACAGTATTAAAAATGCATAAAAATTCACAGTGTGACAGTAGACAAGAAAGCCTGCCTCAAAGCCAGGATGACCTAGGTTAAAGTGCTACCCTGATACCTCCTGGTCGGGTGACCCTGGGAAAATCATTTAACGTTTTGGTGCCCTAGGTAACTTTCTAAGACTCTAAGACTATGAAAGAACTTGGAAAACTACATTGTAAGGGAGAGTTTCCTCATCCAGTAGTTCCCTATAACAATGAAATAGCAGATCTAGTCCCTACCCACCCCAACTCTATCCTTGATCAGTGGGGTTCCTCAGCTACTTCAGTGTTATCAATGTATCTTCCATGACAACAGAATCCAGAATGAGTACCACACCTAAATCTGTGACATTACTTAGGTCTGTCTATGGCTATTAACCCTAGGTCTGCCTATCTCCTGAATGACCTAGGCAGCTAAATGTCATGCTAGAATTGGAGTCAGGAAGAAACACATTCAAATTCAGCTTCAAATATTTATTAGCTTTCTGATCCTAGGAAAGTCATTTAATCTCTGACTCAGTTTCCTTAACTGTAAAATGGAGATAATAATAGTACCCACCTTTCCAGGGTTGTTGTGAAGATCAAAAGAGATTAGAGATAAAGATAGACTGATATATAGACAGACTTCGCAAACTTTAAAGCACTATATAAATATTGCTGTTGTTTAATTGTTTCAGTCATGTCCAACTGATGAGGTTTCAATAGGGTTGCAGCAGATCGTGTCTAAAGAATTATAAAGACTCAGGCCAACTCCGAGCCAGCAGGAAAGATTTATTATAGTTTTGAGGTTTCATGCTCTGGTGGGTGGCTAAGTCCCTTTGAGGAAAATAGTCCCTCAGTAAGGCAAGACACACTTTTTATAGAGAATATGATGCAGATTACACAATCAAGATTTACATACAATTATGGGAACACGATTGATAGGAAGGGTTTGTTGAGGGATTAGGAAATGGAGGAGGGGTCCCAGTCTTAGTGTAACTGTGCATTTAGTTACCCATAATGCATACAGTTAGGGGGCATGTATGTATGGTAATGATATTATAATACACTCTGTCATAGGTTCACTCCAGGTCAGCCCATTACTATTACTGTGCAGGCCCTAATATAGGGTGGGCCCCTTCTACAGTTAGGTGGTCAAGTATCCTGCTCTACATCCTGGTGGTGCTGTTTTCTGATAGGCTAGCTATTGTGGCCTTGTCTGGTCAAGATGGATAGTCAGGCATTGTGGTCCTGTCTTGGACTAAATGGATGATTCAATAGTGATTACACACCTGTTCTCATGGGAAAGGGTCTGGTGGGGGTGGGGGGGTGGGGCATAAG
>NW_027185777.1:10289538-10395692 GCF_028583685.1 Petaurus breviceps papuanus | reverse complement strand
AACTGCCAACCAGAGCTACCCAGGATTTCTAAGGGCCACCTGGAGCTGCCAAGAACTGAGGAGACATGACTGTGGTGCTGGTATTTTGTCTGTCTTTTTTGATGTTACATTGTAAGATTCATTTGTTGATAGAGACCTCAGACCTTATTGTTGGGTCTAGATTGATTTCACAGGCAGAAAGTGAATTGATGAAGATGCGGCAATGTGAATGAAAGTTATTGTGGCTTTGGTAAGCTTTGTCTTTCCAGTAATAGAAACTGGGAAGAGGAACCAAGGAAGCTGAGACTCTGTCTTGAGTCAAGATGAAAAGACCTCTCCTTGTGTTCTTAATGCTAACTGATGATATTGTAACCTAGTTGTGACCTAGGGGTGGATGGCCTTTGTGCTTTTCACTGCCCCTTGAGAGGGTGCTTGCAGTGACTGACGATATTGTAATTTAGTTGTGACCTAAGGGTGGAAAACTTTTGGCCTTTGTACTTTGTGATTGACTAAATGAATGTACCTTGTTTAAGAAGGAAGACTTTTTGATCAAAGAGATTAAGATGGTATGACCTAGGGATAGACTTTGTGATTGACTAAAGGAATGCAACTTGTTTAAAAGAGAACTTTAACCTTTGTACTTCATAATTTAATTGAGGGCTTACTAAATAATTGAGTTACTAAATGAATGTAATTTGTCTAAAACTATGTGACCACTTTGGTGAAAACTATGTGGCCATTTTAGTGTTAAGTTGTTGAGTTGTGACATGGTGAATGCTGTATTTTGATTTTCCATGAATGTTTTGCCTTAATTTGTTACTGAATAAATGGAGATCTCACTGTGCTTGTAATCAGAACCTTGAAAGCTATTCACAACCGCAGTCCTCTGGAAAGCTGCTTGTGCTTGGATTTACACTTTTCTAGCTCATTTTACAGATGAGGAAACTGAGGCAAACAGTGTTAAGTGACTTGCCCAGGATCACACAGCTAATAAGTATCTGAGGCAAGAACTGAATTCATAAATATGAGGCTTCCTAACTTCAGGCCCAGTGACCTATCACCATCTAGCTGCTTATATAAATATTAGTTAATATTTTTATCACAAGTTAAATATCTGGTCTCTTTAGTAAAAAGGAACTTCATCAATTAAGTGACACATATAGACTTCTTTCATGGCTTAAACTCATACACCTTGAATGGAATTCCTATTAAATCGATATAACTACTCCAGGTACTTTCAGACAGTCACACATGTCTCACCTCTTCTTCTAGGTTATAAGCTTCTTGAGGTCAGAGAACATCATTCACCTTTTAATGTACTTTACACAGTCATCACATCATCCATTTAAATGCTGTGATGTTTCAAGAGGAGAGAGAAGGGATGGTGAACAGGAGAGGGAGAGGGAGAAAGAATTGTCTCTGTATGTGTCCCCACCCCCATCCCCAGCTGAATGTAATCTCCTTGAGGGTAGAGACTTTGATTTCTGTCTTTGTATCCTCAGGATTTGCATGGCAAAGTAGATACTTAATAAATGCTGCCTAAATTTATTACCCATATTAGTCCCCATGGACACTAGATATTTTCCCAAAATCTAACTTGTGTAAAAGTTGTTGATAGCATGTCATTTTATAATGCATAATACTTTTTTTTAAATCTCAATGACATCTCGTTTTAGGAATTGATCCCAGATATGGAGATAGCTTATGTTCAGATTAAAATGATAAATGCTGGTTAAACTAAATGGAAATTTGACATTTTAGAAGCAAGGAATATATCTAAATTGCTCCATATAGTTCCTGTGACCATCAGACTCTTAATCAATTGGAATTGCCAGGAATCTGACTAGACAATCTGATAATAAATAATAATAATAGTTAACGTTTACATAATGCTTTAAAGTTTGCAAAGTACTTTACAAAAATTAGCTCACTTTCTTCTTACAATAATGTGGGGAGGTAGATTGTGTCATTATCCTGAATTTACAAATGAGAAAACTGAGTTAGTCAGAGTCTGAGAGACTTGCCCAGGGTTACACAGCTTTTAAGTGTCTGAGGCCAAATCAGGTCTTCCTGACTTCAGGTTCAGTACTTTACCCACTGGACCACCCAGCTGCTTAAAGTTATGGTTGCACCACAGCTGATGACTGTGATGGTGGGAGTTTATCTTGTCTATGTCATTACTGATAATTGGCTCAATATTTTGGTGAAGATATTATGTTCCTCTTCACTGCATGAAATGCTAAAACCAACTGTCAAGACTTCAAATTGAATGCTACAAATAGAAGACAAAATCTAGGACAGACTCCAGAAGGGTCATAATTAGATATCAACTTGTGGAAGGCATCTTGAGATCAAAGGTTTAGAAATGGAAGGAACTTTAGATGTCTCTTAGTCCAACCCTTCATTTTTCAGATGAGTAAATCAAATGTTGGAAATCAAGTGACTTGTCCAAGGTGATACAGATAGCAAATTACAGGGCTGGTCCTCTCACACTGAAACCATCATCATTTTCACTCTAGTAGCAGGATGACCTCAAGTCATATATGAATAAAGAACAGAACCAGTCTAGGGAATGTAATCTGAATTAAAATTAGGAAAGACAATTACTAAACCAGATTCCCAAATCCAAAACTGAGACATTTGTCATAGTGGCTAGAGAGCCAGTCTCAGACAACCAAGGTTTAACTCACTTCTCTACCAAATATTGGTTGTGTGACTTTTAACCTTTCAGGGCTCCAGACAATATTCTAAGACAATAAATCACACAGCAGTTTCTCATCTACATTGGTATATGGAGTTTCTTCACATCACGGGGGTTGGGGGAGGGAGAGATGGGGAGAAGAAAAAAAAGTAGGAAAAGTTGTCAAATCAAACAAGAGAAGTTGATGGGAGGGATAAAAACCAGATAGCAGGACAACATCAAAAGGTTAATCTAAGAAGAATTTTAGGACTGCTCAGGGAGGATTACTAACAATTGTCTAATGGGTACCAGAGAACCCAAGATTGAAATGTGGCTATTGTGCTGAAGGTATAGAAAGAATGAAGCCAAAAAGATCTCAATAGTCTAGTCAAGTAGTCAGAGACCAAACTTTTCCTGATACTGAAAGGCATCCTTTGATCTTCCAGGCTCTGATGCTAATTCAAGGAGAGACAGCCTTTAGCATCATGTAAGTCTAACCTCTAAAAATAAATCAAAATTTATGGACTCCTCCTTCATTTGAGAAACACTTGAGTCTCACTGATGCCTTCCAATTTTGGAATCATAGCTTTTACTTTTAATAGATGATATGCCATCATAGGCAGGAGCTTTGTGGTGTGAAATAGAAATATAAAAATAAATAAAATTTAAATATCATTACATGCTTGTGATTATAAGATGTTGGGTTTTTTTCCTAACCAAGTGACATTCCAACATAGCAAGAAGGGAAAATACTTAGGTCTAAAGACATTTATTATTTTTTCATACTCAAAAACTTGAATGTTCCATTCTTTGGCTCTATGACTCACCAATTTCTGTTAAAAGACTAAGAAAAATCTTTTCTTTTAAAAAAAACAATGTTTTTTTTCCATTTCAGTCTTCAAATAGGGGCCTTTTTAAATACAGGGTTACTGATATAATAAAAAAATAAGAAACTGCTTGTTCAGTAGCATGGTGTGGTAGAGAGAAGAGTGGATTTTGAGTCAAGAAACCTGGATTCAAATTCTACCTCTGCTATATACTGTTGTAGCTATGCACACTCCGGCAAGATGATTTAAATCACTGGGCCTCTGCTTCCTCATCTATAAAATGAGAGTATCATATTAGTTAATCTCCAAGATTTCTTCTAGTTTTAAAAAACCTATGATAAATTTTCATTTAAAATACAATTTATTTCATGTTCTTCTGATCCCAGTTGATCCTAGATTAGAATTCAAGATACAATTTAGGAATCAGACATAATATGTGTGTGTGTGTATCCTCCATCTCCTCTCTCCATTGCGCTCTCTTTCTCCCTCTCCCTCTCTCCCTTTTCCCCTCCCCCTTCCTCTCCCTCCCTTCATACCCTAATTTATGGAACAAATTAAATCCACTGATCAGGCCTTTTTCACCCTTAATATAATTCCAGCTGACTATCCCACTCAGTTTTAGACCAAACAAAAGATGTTAGTATAGTTTCCCTATTTCCCTATAATATTGAAATTTGGGTAAATTAATTGCAAAACCATCTTCAAAGAAAAAACAAAAATGTAGGTTCAGATTAATCCCTGTCTATGGCTAATAGATAGGCAGCTAAATGGTACAGAGAATAAAGTGCCAGGTCTTAAACCAGGAAGATCAATCTTTCTGAGTTCAAATCTGGCCTCAAACATTTACTAGCTGTATGACTCTGGGCAAATCACTTAAGCCTGTTTACCTCAGTTCCTTCATTTGTAAAACGAGTTGAAGAAGGAAATGGCAAATCCCAAATGAGGTAAAGAACAGCCAGACATGACTAAAAAATGACTCAAAAACAACAGCAACAACAAGTTCAATTGGGGATTTCCCCAGTGGCCTGTGATAGTGTAGGAGGAAAAGTAATTCAAAAAATGTTTAGAATTTAACATATCTATTCATCTATTGGTCCTGGAATTTGTCTTGCCATGTATAATCACATTATTATAAATTTAGAGCAATAAAGAATCTTAGAAACTGTCTAGTCTAACTCTCATTTTATAGAGGAGGAAACTGAGGACTATGGAGATTGAGACATGCTCAAGGTCATACAAGTAGAAGGCATGAGAGAAGGGATATAAATCTTGGTCTTCTGATATCAAAGCTAGTGCTTCTTCCATTCTATCAGATTGCCTCCCATAATGTTTTCTTGGTTCAAATTATTTAATGAGGAGACTTTTGCAATAGCCCAGGCAAGAAATGATGTGTGAATCAACGGCCTGTGCAACATAAAGTCCATGATTTGAGAGTGGAGAGAAGAGGGACCATTCATGGATAATCCATCCCTTGGTAATGAGAAGAATGGATTTAAATTGGGCATTGGAACTAGCAGAAGACATAGTGGCAGGAGTGTGACTGATTGCCATCTGAATTTCAAAGATCTGTGTTTATATAACCCAGGATTCTATCCAGGTTACACATATGTGGAAGAATAACACTTAGAGATCAATTGTCCATTCCATTCAGTAAGATGATATGATAAAGCAATGGTGCTGACTGCTTGAGCTCATTCATTGCCATATCTCATCCTGCCCTCTCAAAACTGTCATATGAGCAAAACATAAATATCTATGCAGGGAATATGAGGGATTTTGAAGGATGTTTGGCATTGACTTTGGGATTCTTTCATTTTGGGCAATGCATTGAAATAAAATGTCTTCTGTGACCGAATATTCATCAAGAAACAAAGGGATATATAGCCTCCTTTGCCTCTAATCCAAACCATCTTTACACCAAACTCACATGTTCAGAATAAACAGTGACTGCTTCACAGATTTGGGTCCAATTACTGCTATGTTGACTGAATATGCTGGTAATATAACAAAATGAACAATTATTAGACTTGGGAAAATATGTTAAAAGAGCAAGTAGATTTTTCTCCCAATGTTTCTGTCTTATATCTCAAAATATTATAGGAGTGGATCTGTAATCTCACAGTATTCTGTTACATTTATATACCACAACTTGTTTAGTCATTCTCCAATTGATGGGCATCCCCTCAATTTCCAGTTCTTGGCCACCACAAAAAGAGCTGCTATGAAATATTTTTGTATATGTGGGTCCTTTTCCCATTTTTATGATCACTTTGGGATACAGACTTAGGAGTGGTATTGCTGGGTCAAAGGGTATGCAAAGTTTTGTAGCCATTTGACCATAGTTCCAGATTGTTCTCCAGAATGGTCGAATCAGTTCACAACTCCACCAACAATGCCATTAGTGTTCCAGTTTTCCCACATCTTATCCAATATTCATCATTTTCCTGTTTTGCCATGTTAGCCAATCTGATAGATATAATGTGGTACCTCAGAGTTGTTTCAATTTGCATTTCTCTAATCAATAGTGATTTAGAACATTTGTCATATGACTACAGATAGCTTTATTTCTTCATCTGAAAACTGCCTGTTCATATCCTTTGACCATTTATCAATTGGGGAATGACTTGTATTCTTATAAATTTGACTCAGTTCTCTGTGTATTTTATAAATGAGATCTTTATCAGAGACACTGGCTGTAAAAATTGCTTCCCATATTTCTTCTTCCCTTCTAATTTTGGTTGCACTGACTTTGTTTCTAACTATACATTTCTAAATTGACATCTTTTGCACCACTTTTCCCATGGGATGCCTTATAAAGTGTGTATCAGCCTGCTCATGTTTCCAATGTCCTTGGAAAGGGTTAACTAATAAAAAGTGTGTAAACTATAGTTCATTCCCTCTGGTTGGTAAAGTTTCTTGGTACAGGAAGTCAGGATCATGAATCTGGGGAGGAGGAATGGGAAGGTCACTTAAGGATGAAATGGGGCAAAATTTCTTTATCCTTAATACCCAACTCAAAGAAACTAGAATACATTAAATAAACCATCAAAAAAGAGAAAATTCCCAAGGTTCAAGTAGAGGGCTAGACAATAACAAAAGGCTGCTAATGAGGACAGCAAAGTTTTAATATACCTTCCTCCTATACTTTCAAAATTATAAAATGATTTATAACATTCTGACATGAGAATAATACGGTATAAAATGCAGTCTTATTAACTTTGCAGCATCTAATTCCTGAATAGCTGCATTATCCCTAGGCAGCAGCCTCTGGGGGCTAATTCAAAAGCATGGTGTTTAATTTGAGGGAGAAAGAGAGAGTGCACCATCCAAAACCATCATTTTTTTTCATATTATCACCATTTTAGCCAGCTCTGCAGTAGTTTTAGTAGAAAGAAATAGAAATAGCATTATTTGATTCCCAGGAGAGAAAATGCCTAAGGGAACAAAGTCCTCCTAGAATTTTTTTCTCTTATTACTGGCAACCCATCTCAAGTGAACATTGAGTGGTTCTAGAGAACCCACGTGGAGTTTAAAGGAGAAAAAAGCAGGGGGAGACTGTTTCCAACAGTGCCGACTTTACAGAAGGGCCAGGATTCAAAATCTTGGCAAGACATTTGATTCCTGGAAAGAAAAATGGGGATTATACTCTTTGGAGTTAGTACCTCCAACTACTGCTAAGTCGAGTCCATTTAATTTCTGTCAAAACAAATACATTGAGCTGAATTAGTAGCAGGACAAAGACAAATGGCTTCAGTTTGGCAAGATTAGCATGGCAATGAATACTGGAGAAGCTATCCACTTTTAGTCAATGTGTTCCAGAAAAGTTATGTGTAAATTAAAAATTTTTGTATATTGCATAATTCTTTTAAGTGCACTGAGGGAATTTCATCATTTAATCCTTTGATGAATCTTTCCACAAAGTACAGGATCCTCTTGTAATTCAAGTAATCACAACAGTTTCAATTTCAACAATTTAGCAAATTGATGGAAACCCTACTGTGTGCAAGGCACTGAGAACACAAAAGTAAAAATGCAATAGTCCGCACCTTCAGGAAGCATCCAGTCACCTTTGGGGGAAAGGAGGAAAGGAATAAACCATGTATACAGTACAGAAGTAAAAGCCCCGGATTTGTAGTCATGTGGACTGGGTTCAAATCATTCTTCTGGCATATACTACCCATGTGACTTTGGGCAAATCACTTAACTTCTCTGGACCTCAGTTTCCTCATCTATAACACATGGAAGTTAATCTAGATCATCTCAAAAGCCTCTTCTGGCCATAAACCTATAATTTTATTATCCCAAGTAAACACAAAGTAAATACAAAAAAAAAAAATTTAAGTAAGAGATCATACTAACAACTGGGGGAATGAAAAACACCTGGGATGGAAGGCTGCACCTGAGACAGGTTCAGAAGGAAGCTAGGGAATAAAAGAGAATGAGCCAAGGTAGGAATGCATTCCGGCAATAAGACACCATCTAAATAAAAGCACAGAAGTGGGGAAAATGGCAAGCCATGTACAGGGAATAGTGAGCAGGCTCCTCCAACTAAAATGAAAGCTTGTAAAGGAAAATAATAGGAAACAAGACTAGAAGTTATATTGTATAAGGTTTTAAAGGCCAAGCTTTGAATTTTTGTAGTTTCCTAGAAGCAGCAGGCTTCCACTGAAGATTTTTGAGCATGAGGGTGACATGGTTAGATTCATGCTTTAGAAATATGAATTTTGGGTGGAATAGAAGCAGGACCTCTGAGCAGCTCTGGCTTCCACCTTCCCAATCAATGTAAAAAGGGGACTCTGAACAAACTTTGGAGCGGCAGAACCCACAAAATGACACAGAGAAGCTAACTTCCCACACAACGCTCTGGGAGCTGAGCCCAGGCCCACGTGAGCTGGAGGTTTTAGACCCAGGGTGGGTCTGACCAGCCGCAGGCCTATGGGACTCCAGATCAGCAGCAGCTGTGGCCGTTTCCAGATTTATCTACACATAGATGCATGTGAAGGACAAAGTGAAAGGTCAGTGCAGTCTGGATTTTGGGACGTAGTAAATGGGAGTATGTCAGCTTTTACCCCCAAGGCAAGAAGTAGCTGAGATGCAGGCACAGCCAGCCAGCGCCACCTGGCAGCTTCAGCTCCTGGCCTACAGAATATAGGGGGACCAAGAGACCAGTCTGAGGGGTTTTGCACTTGCTTTAACCTGCTTGGATCTGGATTGCAATCTAGGGTGGAGTTTCTGGGGTGTGCGTCCAGCTTGCCAGAGCATGTGGAGGCCTCAGAGAGGGCACCCATCTAATACCTCCGGCAGCTGAGACCCCAGTGTTTGGGACAAAAGCTCCCCTGTCTGGTGGCAGAGTCCTACTGTGGCAAAAAGCCCAAGGGTCAAGTGACTGAGGGGCAACATAACCAGTCAAAGGAAACAAAGCAGACAGAAGATTCCAACATTACACTCCTATTTTGGGGACAAAAAGGAGGAAAGCATGGAACAGGAGGAAGACAGTGAAGTCAGAACTCCTGCACCAAAAGCTTCAAAGGAAAATACGAGCTGATTACAGGCCATAGAGGACCTTAAGAACAGATAAGAGAAGTGGAGGAAAAATTGGGAAGAGAAATGAGAATGATGCAGGAAAATTATGAAATGAGAGTCAACAGCCTGACTGAGGAAAATCATACCTTAAAAAGTAGACTAACTCAAATGGCAAAAGAGGCTCAAAAAGGCAATGAGGAGAAGAATGCCTTAAAAAGCCAAATTTGCCATATGGAGAAAGAAGCTTCAAAGCTCACTGAGGAGAATCATTGCTTCAGAATTAGATTGGAGCAAATGGAAGCTAATGACTTTATGAGAAATCAAGATGCTGTTAAACAGATCCAAACAAATGAAAGAGTAGAAGGCAATGTGAAATATCTCATGGGAAAAACCACTGACCTGGAAAATAGATCCAAGAGAGACAATTTAAAAATTATTGGACTACCTGAAAGCCATGATCAAAGAACCTAGAAATCATCCTCCAGGAAGTTCTCAAAAAAAAACTGCCCTTATATTTTAGAACCAGAGGGCAAAATAGACATTGAAAGAATCCACTGATCGACTCCTGAAAAAGATCCCAAAAAGAAAACTCCTAGGAATGTTATAGCCAGGTTCCGGAATTCCCAGGTTAAGGAGAGAATATTACAAGCAGCCAGGAAGAAACAATTTGAATATTGTGGAAACACAACCAGGATAACCCAGGATCTGGCAGCTTCTACGCTGAGTAATAGAAGGGCTTGGAATATGATATTCCAGAGGGCAAAGGAGCTGGGAATAAAACCAAGAATCACCTACCCAGCAAAACTGAGTATCATGTTTCAGGGGAAAATATGGTCATTCAGTGGAATAGAAGACTTTCGAGCATTCTTGATGAAAAATTCAGAGTTGAATAGAAAATTTGACATTCAGATACAAGAAGCAAGAAAAGAATGAGAAGGTAAACAGGGAAAAGAAATCATAAGGAACTTATCAAAGTTGAACTATTAATACTCTTACATGGAAAAACAATAATTGTAACTTATGAAACTTTTCTCAGTATAAAAATAGTTGAAGGGAATAGAAATATATATGTCTATATATGACGGTATATGGGCATATAAATACATATGTGACTGTATATATGTTTACAGGTATACATAGATAGAGGGCACAGGACCAATTTAACAGGAAGAGATGATACTTAAAAGGTGAAATTAAGAGGTGAGAGAAGAATATAATGAGAGGAGATGGGGAGAGACAGAATGGGGTAAACTATCTCAGAAAGAAGAGGAAAGGGAAAATGGTTACAATGGAGGGGAAGAATAGGAAGGCAAAAGGGAATGGGTTAACCTTATTCCCACTGAATTTGGCTTGGAGAGGGAATGAAATACACACTAAATAGGGTATCACACCCTACAGGAGAGTAGGGGGGAAGGGGATGAGAGGGGGGATGATGGAAGGGAGGGCAGGCTGGTGGGGAGGGAAGTTGGAAGCACCCACTTTTGAAAAGGGACAGGATCAAAGTAGAGAATAGAACAAGTGGGAGGTGGGATAGGAGGGAGGGAAATATAGTCAGTCTTTTACGGTATATCTACTATGTTATTGTTTTGTATTAGCCACTCATGTACAATCTATACTGAACTGCTTATCTTCCCAGTAAGGGTGGGTAACAAGGGAGGAAGGGAATGAATCTGGAATTCAACGTTTTAAAATCAAATGTTTAAATATATATATATAAACATATACATATATATAATTATTAATACTATTTTACATGTAATTGGGAAATAAGATATACAGGCACTAGGGCATAGAGATCCACCATGCCTTACTGGAAAACTCGAAAGGGGTATGGGAGAAAATATGGGAGAGAGCAGACTGGAGGAGGGGATATCCTGTGGGGCTGCTATTTTGGGGTGGTGCATAGGGGGAAAATGGGGAGAAAATGTGTAACTCAAAATCTGGCAGAAATGAATGAAGTAAATCATAAGTTAATAAAGCATTTGAAAAATGAAAAAGAAAAGAAAAAAAGAAATATGAATTTTGCAGCTGTGTGGAAGATGAATTAGAGAAGGGAAAAGCTAACTACTAAGCTATCACAGTAATCCAAATGAGAGGTACTAAGACATATTAAGCCCAAACAGGATAAAAGTTATATGAATTGAAAGAGACAAACAAATATTTTATAGAGGTAAAATCAATAGTACTTTGCAATTAATAGAATATGGGTATGAGCAAGATGGAAAAGTTCAGAATTTTTTTAGGATAAAAATCTTGATGACAGCAGTGCCCTTAATAAAAATAGGGAACTAAAATTTGTGGGATGCAGCCAAAGCAAGACTGGGGGCAGGGGGGAATTTATATCTCTAAATGCATATATCAATAAAAGAGAGAAAGAGTGAATCAATGAGTTGGGCATGCAACTTAAAAAAAATAGAAAGAGAACAAATTTAAAATTCCAAGTTAAGCACTAAAATGGAAATCCTGAAAATCAAAGAAGATATTAAAAAAAAAATTGAAAGTAAAAAACCCTTGAACTAATAAAAAAAATTAGAAGCTGGTTTTATGCTAAAAATCAATATAATAGATATACCATTAGCTGATTTGTTTTTTTAAAGAAGAAAAACAAATTATTAGTATCAAAAATGAAAAGGATAAATTTGCCACCAATTAAGATGAAAGTAAAACAATTATTAGTAGTTATTTTACCCAATTGTATGCCAATAAATCTGACAATCTAAGTGAAATGGATATTTACAAAGCTATAAAGTGCTCAGATTAACAGAAGGGGAAATAGAATATTTCAATAGCCCTGTCTTAGGAAAAGAAATTGAACAAGTGTAGCAGCAAGCACCCCAGCATCCCCAGGGTGACTGCCAACACAGGTTCTTAGATCTGCTTTGTTAAGGGAAAGCAACTCAAAATGGGTTAACAAGCTTACTTTAATTAGTCAAATATGTATCCTTTACCTAGTTCAGGGGAAAAAGGTCAGCACCCTGAACTTCAGAGTATACAGACAGAATTATCAAGACAGAGGAACAGATCAAGTAGACAGATTTCCAAACTGTCCAACCATTACATCCATACCAAATCAACATCTGGGTTTTTCAAAGCCAGGGGACTCTCAACAACCGGCTTCCCAGAGTTTCATCTGATCAAATCACAGAATATTTCTCCAAGTGAGCCCCAAAACAAAGCTACACATCAGGGCTTATATAGCCTTCTCCTGGCTCAGAGAATGTAACAACCTTATTGACTCACTGGCCAATCAAGAAGTATCTACCGTGTTTCCCCAATAATAAGACACTGTCTTATTTTTTTTTTTTTTGGACAGAAAAACACCAGAGGGCTTATTTTCAGGAGAGGGCTTATTTTAATGAACATTGACAGCAATGACATGTGATTCCTCTACAGTTGCTTTCTTATACTCAACAGTATAGCTCTTCCTTTTTGTACTCATGTCTGGGGGTCAAAACAGACAGAATAATAAAATTATGACCATCAGTCCTTCTTTTCACTCCATCATGCCCCCTGAGTTCTTCTTTTTTCCTCCATCATGCCCTTTTTATCCTCCATCATGCCCCCTCACTCCCACTTACATCCTGGGTTTTTATGTTGTCCTGCCTCATCTCTCCTCCACGGCACTGCTCTCAATGGTGCCAGCAAGCAAATCACTGGGGAAGAACAGGATGACGTGCTCACTGCTGCAGCTCTGATTGGATGCAGCTCGGAGCGCAGCGTGCGTTTCACCTGGGGGGGGAGTGCATACAGAGGGTACCGTAATGTAGTGTGTAGCACAGGGGATCACCTTCACTACAGTAGCAATCTCAATAGGGCTTATTTTCGGGGGAGGGCTTATTTTAGAGGAATCTTACACAGTAAGGGAGGGCTTATTTTCGGGATAGGTCTTATTATCGGGGAAACATGTACTGAAAAACAAGCCTCCCACCCCAGGCTCCAGGTGCACTTCAGCCTAGAGGCAGGGAAGATCTTAAAAATTTATATTCCCATTACAACAAGTCATCAATGAGCTCCCTAAGGAAAAGTTCATAGGACCATATAGATTCACAAGTGAATGGTGCAAAACATTTAAGGAACAATTAATTCCAATACTATATAAATGATTTGAAAAAAAGGTAAGGGAGGAGTTCTAACAAACTATTTTATAACACAAATATGTTTTGATGCCTTAACCAAGGAGAACAAGAACAGAGAAAGAAAACCATAGAACAATTTCTTAATGAATATCAATGCAAAATTTTTCAATAAAAATACTAGCAAGGAGATTACAGCAATATATTACAATGACCAGGTAGGATTTCTACTAGGAATGTAAGGCTGATTCAATATCAGGAAAACTAGCAGCATAATTGACCATATCAAAAACAACCAACAGAATATGATTATGTTAATGAGTGCAGAAAAAAAAAAACCTTTGACAAAATGCAATACCCATTCCTAATAAAAACTCTAGAAAGTACAGGAATAAAGTGAGCTTTTTTTTGCAATAAGTACAATTTTATTTGTGTATTTGTTGCATAATATCTTATTTTTCCATAATTTTATTCTTTTAGCTGTGCACTTGATTTATTTTGAATATCCTGGAATTGAAAGCCAGGTTCAGGTAATTCAAATGCTTTTATGAGTACTTCATATTGTTTAGAACCAAGGTATGCTGCAAACACAGTCTGCAGCATTATGGTAAAGACCATCTTTCTTTTTTTTTTTTTTAAAGCAATTGGGGTTAAGTAACTTGCTCGAGGTTACACGGCCAGTTATTTCTGGGTGTGGTGCTAAGTATTTGAGCCCAGATTTGATCCCCAGGTCATCCTGACACTGGAGCCAGTGCTCTTACTCACTGAGCCATCTGGCCGCCCTTTGAAAGACCATCTTTCTAAAGACAGGTCGAGAGACTGTGATCCAGTAGGTCCAAAGGAGCTGAGTTATACCTGGCTGCCAGAGCACCATTTATTGGCATAGCCAAAAGGAAACCAACCATTCCACTTCTTATGACAATACAGGCTTCACAGTTTAGATCACCTGAACTCAAAGGTAAACTTACAGCACTATTGTAGGTTGATAAAAATGGGAGAACAGCCATTGGTAAAGCTGATGTTATTAGAGCATGTGTCACATTTAAGATGCGTTGGAAAAAAAACTATTTGCTATCAGGCCACAAAAAGCTGCATTTAGTCCAACATATGCTGATCCAGTCATAAGTAAATTCTGATCCGATTTTGGAAGTTGTTCCACTTTTCTGGCGATGATTTCATTGATTGTTAATCTTCTTTCTGTATTTTCTTGATTATGTTCCATCCTGAAGCCCTGGTGCTCCGATCCAGTAGTGGAAAAGTCACAGAGCAGCCTCTACTGCAGCTCATACTCACCCCAATGTGGGCAATCTTCCTCTGGGCACTGCCATTTTTGAAAAGTGAGCTTTTCTTAAAATGGCAAGTAGTGTCTACCTAAAACCAAAACCAAGCATAATCTGTAAGGAGGATAAGCTTGAAGTTTTCTCAGTAAGATCAGAGATCAAGCAAGGATGTACATTATCACCACTATTATTCAATATTGCATGAGAAATGCTAGATATAAGAATAAGACAAGAAAAAATATTGAACAAAAAAGAATAGTCAATGAGGAAACAAAACTATCAATTTTTGCAAATGATATATGATATGTGTAATGGTAATAGGAATTTGAAGATCTTCCCTGTCCGCAAATAGACTGAATGTAATCACATCGAGTCTGTGGTGAGAGGAGCTTGCTGAAGAGTGGAACACAGCCCACAGGAAGCTGGGAATCAAAGCAGTTAGACCTAGAGGGAGGAGAGGATGCACCCAGGGAAACAGCTAGACTTGTGAGTGTTTGTTTGCCCTTTGCTATGACAGCTAGGCTTGTGGGTGTTGGAGGGAAAGTTAAAGAATGGTGTGACTCTCTGCTATGTTATGATGTATTAACTTCTTTGTTACTATGATGGATTTGACTTTCTGATTTGGTGATACAGTTTTTTGGTGTCTGAATAAATATTTTGCTTCTGTCTTCTATATGGAGCGTCTGTTATATTTGCAATTGAGAACTATGCCAGCATATTCATAGTAACCATTGGTGCTGTGAATATTGCATTGGCACTAGAGTATACTAAGACAACCCTAAAGAACTAAAAAAAAAACTAGTTGAAACAATTAACAACTTTAGCAAAATAACAGGATATAAAATAAGCCCACATAAATCATCAGCATTTCTATATGCTACCAACAAAACCTAGCAGCAAGAGATAGAAAGAGAAATTCCATTTAAAATAACTGCAGACAATATAAAATAGGTGAGAGTCTACTTGCAAAGATAAACCCAGGAGCCATATTAACACAATTATAAAACACTTTCACACTAATAAAGACAAATCAGAACAAATGGAGAAATATTAATTGCTCATGGATAGGCCAAGCCAATATAAATAAGAATAATAATTTTGTATAGTTTAATTTACTTATTCGTACCATACCAATCAAAAATACAAAAAAGTATAGAGTTAGAAAAAATAACAAAATTAATCTGGAAAAATGTAATGTCAATAATATCAAGGAAAATTTTCTTTTTTTAATGTGAAGGAAGGCAAACTAGTAGTACCAGCTTTCAAACTATACTAGAAAGCAGTAATCATCAAAGTAATCTGGTACTGGCTAAGAAATCAGTGAAATAGATTAGGTACACCATACACAGTAGTAAATGACTATAAGTAATCTAGAGATTAATAAACCCAAAGATCCAAGCTTTCATGGTAAAAACTCATTATTTTTCAAAAATTGCTGAAAAAGCTGGAAACGAGTTAACAGAAAATAGGCATAGAACAATATCTCACATCATATATCAAGGTAAAGTCAAAGTGGATAAATTATTTAGACATAAAGGGTGATATAAATAAATTAGAGGAGCTTAGAAAAACATACCTTTCAGATTGATGGATAAGGGAAGCACTTATGACCAGTTAAGAGATAGAGAGGATCATGGAAAGTAAAATACATAATGTTGATTACACGAAGTTAAAAAGCTTTTGCACAAACAAAATTAATTTAGCCAAAATTAAAAAGAAAACAGAAAATTAGGAGGAAATTTTTATAGCAAGTTTCTCTGATAAAGGCCTCATTTCTCAAATACATGTGTAACAGAACCAAATTTATAAAACTGAGAGCCTTTCTCCAGTTGATAAATAATCAAGAGGGGTGGCCAGGTAGCACAGTAAGTAAGAGCACTGGCCCCAGTGTCGGGATGACCTGGGGAATCGAATCCGGGCTCAGACACTTAGCACCCACCCAGAAACACCTGGTCATGTAACCTGGAGCAAGTTACTTAACCCCAATTGCTTAGAGGTGACCAGGTGGCTCAGCAAGTAAGATCACCAGCCCCAGTGTTGGGATGACCTAGGGATCAAATCCAGGTTCAGATACTTAGCACCACACCCAGAAATAACTGGCCGTGTAACCTTGAGCAAGTTACTTAACCCCAATTGCTTTAAATAAATAAATAATCAAGATATACAAACAGGCAGTTTTCAGAAGAAATCAAAGCTAGCAATAATCACATGAAAAAATGCTCTCAGTTAACTGACTACTGATTAAAGAAATACAAACTAAAACAACTCTGAGATACCACCTGACATCTCTCAGAAAAGGAAAATGACAAGTGCTAGAGGGGACGTTGAAAAATTAGGATATTAATGCCCATCAACTGGGAATGGTTGAACAAGTTATGGTGTATGATTTAGATGGAATATCACTGTGCTATAAGAAAGAATAAGCAGGATGGTTTCAGAAAAATTGGGGAAGATTTATACAAACCCAGGCAATGTGAAGTGAACAGAACAAGGTGAACATCATACACAGTAACAGCCACGTTGTAAGGATGATTAGCTCTGAAAGATCTAGCTACTACCGAGATAATTCCAAAGACCCATGATAAAAACTGCTACCCACCTGCAGAGACAAAACTAATGAACTCTGAGTTCAGATTGAAGCATAATTTTTAAACTTTATTTTTCTTTAATTTTTTGTATTTTCTTGGTAATATGGAAATATGTTTTACATGACTTCATATGTACATTTGATCTCAAATCACTTCTCTTCTCAAGGATGGGGAGGGGCTGGAAAGGGGGAGAGAATTTGGAACTCAAAATTTTTTAAGTTTAAAAATGTACATGCAATTGGGAAATACTTAACAAAATAAAAATGTATTAAAATTAAGATGTTTGGGAAAGGAATGTGTATGAGGGAAAATAAAATTATTTCCATTCTGAAAATGTCAAATTTGAGAGACCTATAAGGTAGAATTGTCCAGGAACCAGTTGGTAATGTGGGATTAGAGTTCAGGATAAAGATTAGGGTTAGAAATCTATCATGGAACCCCTGGAGATGAATAAACTCATCTCTTTTATCAATATGACTATTCATGCATGGGCTTTGCCTAAAAAAAAGAGCCAACCAAAACACAAACCTATATTCTGGGTATGACAAACTGAGATTCACCAACTAAGGTACCAATATGAGAAGTAAAACATCACAGACCTCATCACTACCCTTATCTGATACCTATTCCATTTGACAAAAATTAAAAGGAGCCCCGTGCATTCCTGGATTTTATCAGTCTAATTTTAAAATGTGAAAAGCAACATGACATGCACTGTTAATAGAAAGTTTGTAAATATGAAAACAATAAGCTTCCATAACTAATATAGTTCTGGTGTGTTGTGATGGATTTAGGCATATCAACAATGTTTTGATTGCTCTTCCTCAGTTTCTAGTCGATAAATTAACCACACCATATTTCTAGATAGGTAGATGAACTATATATGTATATGTATGTGTGTATACACACACACACACATACATACATACATATACATTTCTAATGCATTCTCTTCTTCAATAGACCTCTCCTTTGTAGCAAATACAAACAGCTAACACAAATCAGCACACTAGTCACATTTGAAAATGTATGCCTCATTCCCTCCCTGCCAAGAGAAAGAAGGATGCCTCACCATTAGTACACTGACATCACAATCTATGCTATATTAATGGAGCTAAAACTAGAGAAAGCTTACCAAGGCTTTGGTCTAAGAATGGAAATTTGGCAGCACTGTCCAGGGGCCTACTTTCTCTCCAGACCATCTAGTTCCCAGCAGTTGCAGGCTGGCCCAAGGTCACAATTATTCTCCATTCATCAGTATGAAAATCTACCAGTGTCCAGAGGTGCAATTTCTTTCCCAAGTAGTCGAATCCACAACCAGAAGAGTAACCTCATAATATCACTGATGGATTTCCTTTGCTCCTAGTCACAAGCCAAGTGAGGTCCCACCTACTTACCCTGGAACAAAAATTGCTAGTAATGACTTTGCATATTTCCCCAGATCCCTTCTGTATATTTTCTCCCAACTAGTCTATCATTTCATAAAGTAGAAAAATACTGAGCTCAATACATCTCAATACAGCAAATATCTAAACTCTTAAGAAACAATCAAAATCCATTTATCTTGCTCTTAAAACAACTCATCAAATCATTCATATTTACTAAATCTGTACTGTGTTCTAGGCATAACAAGAACACAAAATATCAAGACATTTTCCCTGATCTCCTCCTGTTTATGGTCTAAATAGAGGAGATAAGAAACAAATTACCTATTATGCAAGGCAAAATATAAAAGCACAGTAAGAGAATTTGAAAAAATTACTATAGTTCAGAAGAGTGAGCTTATAGTTGGGGTGGAGGCATAGAACAGAGAAGGCTTTTTGGAGAAGGTGTTGGTTATTTAAGCTGAGCCCTGAAGGATGAAAAGGAATTGGACAAGTGAAGGTGGAGGGAAGGACATTCTAGCAAATTCTAGAAAAGCAGGTGGGTTTTCCTCAACCTATCCTCCAAATCAAAAAATATGGAAGTTTGGTTTTCAATCATTTATGCCTTTTCCAAGATGCTCACAAGTTGCAGGTACTGAAAGTGAATTAAATAACGTAAGGAAAACCTGACCAGTGTGGAGCAAGAAATCCTGCACTTTAAAGCATACACTTTCTTCATTTCATGGATTACTAAAGTTAAATAGTTTATCTTTGGAGGGCAATCTACTAGCGACAAGTATCTAGGTATTTAGTTAAGCTGGCCCTTGAATGAAATTACATGTTGCCAGAACCATAATCAAAAGTCTTACTAAATTTTATATAATTTGCCAGAATGTACCATTTGCTTTTTAGAAACCAAGAACATATCCATGCTATAATTAGAAAAGGAGCTTTATGGAGCACATGAGACAAGAATTCTACAATATAAAAAGGTGTAGACACATGGAGATTGTACCATTGGAGGGAGGATCCCCCATAAGGATCACATATGCATGTTCTGAAGTAGGGAAAGGAATGGAACAAATATTTATTATAGCATGTCCTTTGTACCAGGCATTGTGCTAAGCATTTCTAACAAATATTATTTCATTTGATCCTTACAAAAACCCTACAAAGTAGATGCTAATATAATCTCCTTTTTACAGTTGATGAAGTGGAAGCAGAGGGTAAGTCACTTGCCCCAAGTTACACATATAGTAAATGTCTAAGGCCAGACTTAAACTTAGGTCTTCTTGACTTTAGACCCAATTCACCATCAACTTCACCACCTTGTATATTCTTTCTAGCTATACGACTGCATTTTAACAATACCACATGATTGATTCACATTTCTAGTTATCAAGATCCTTTTGTCCAGCTCCCAAAATGTTTCTAACCTAGTTCACATAACTAGTTATAATCTAGCCTATGGCCAAATGTAATATAAAACCATACCTATGGACGCAATCTCTGGTTTACTTGGTTTAGGTGACACCCAGCAAATAAATTATTTCTACCAATAAAGAGCAGTCCTTTTTCTGCCATTTATAGTCTTAGCATTTTCTGGGGCATGGAGAAGTTATGAGACTTACCCAGGATCACACAGCCAATATGGGACAGAGATGCTCCTTATTCTGAGATCAGTTCTCTATTTCACTATGACAAACTGTCTTTCAAATGTATACATGTAGACTTCATCCAAATTGCCTAGATATGGCCATACTAAATTTTATTGTCAGTGTGCCTGATTTCTTATGCTAGAAATAAGAAAATAGATAGAAAGCTGGTCTTACAATCAAGAAACTCTAGATTTAATTCCTCCCTCCAACAGAAGCTGTTTGGTCCTGGGAAACTTAGTCCCTCAGTAAGTGGGACTAAGAAAATTCTCAGTAAGTGGGACCTCCAGAAAATTCTCTAAGCCTATAGAGAACTGAGTTACACTGGTGAAGGGATTTCTATAACAGGAGTTCCTTAAACCAAAAGAATCAAAGCATGGGAGATGAAAGCCAGTCTGAGCTCCAGTAAACAGAGACTACCATTTGTAGTTGATCTGGCCTGTATCAACAGAAATGGGGAACAGAGTCAGGTAGGTTAGCTAGGAGGAAAAATAAAAATTTATAAACACAAAAAAAATAGCTATGGGGATATATATTTATACATTATGTATACATACACACACACACAAAGCCAGATACATGGGCACATATACATATATAAGTACACTGTGGATATATCTATACACACATGCACATACATGTGAATAATACATTGTATGCACTCTTGTATACATGTTATTGTAGTACATATATGTATATACATATGTGTATAGGGGTATTACAGCTTTGATATACACATGACATATATGTGTGCATTGTGTGGACATGTATGCATATATATTGCATAAATATCCTACTATAACCTATACATACATATCTACATCTGTAAGTATATGTGTCTATAATTATAGAATGTACATATATATGCATATATACCCCTATATACAGACATACATATATATAAAAATGGTTTTTAAAACCTCTAATGGTGGTTGGCAAATCCTTCCAACTTGAGTTTTTGTTGCACTTAAAAGAGCATGTATCTCTCCTCCACATAATTAATAGAAATACCAAGATGTGAGCTTTAGCTGGACAACTTTCCAGGGCTCCTTCCCCAGATATTTCATATGCACCCACTTTCAGTGCTGAACTATTTATAACTATTCTTTACTTCTGCTATCTTAGCTCATGCAAATCAGATGTTATCATATCAATATATATGAGATTTGCCTCTTATACAAAGAGATTTATTTTTTCCACAAAAACCATGATTTTAGAGCTACAACTAGGATATTGTAGGTTGTGCAAATCTTGATTTTAATAATGTGATCTTGGTTTTTTTTCCCCTAGTTCTTGGAATTTAGGTAAGATTTTATAGTTCTTCTTTTACCTGTCTTTCTGAAAAATAGTTATGAGAAATCAAACTTTATATTTTCAAAAGTTGATCATATTTAATACTAGTTAGAATTAAAATATTAAAATGGTAAGAGTAATAATAATAGCTAGCATTCACATAATACTTTAAGGTTTACCAAGTGCTTTACAATATTATACCATTTGATCCACACAACTACCCTGAGAAGCATGTGCTATTATTATCGCAGTTTTTACAAAAGAAACCGATGCGGAGAGAGGTTAATGCCCAGGGTTACATACCTAGGAAGTGTCTGGGGCCAAATTTGGATTCAGGTCTTCTTGATTCCAGGTCTAGTACTCTATTCACTGCACCATCAAACTGCTTCTACAACTTATCAACACTTCCTACATCTTTGATTGCCTCCTTTTATTTCTCTTTTTAGAAACTCTAACGCTGACCCTTTTCAAGTCTTTGAAAACTACCAGTTCCCCATGAATTCTCAAAAATAATTGCTACTAGGTTTACAGTGACTTCACCCAAAGGCTTATGTGCCCTAAGATATGGTGGCTATAAGTCTGAAAGCATTTCATTTATTTCTGAAAGCATGGACAGATGCTTCCCTCTTGTAACATAAGTCCTAAACATTTACACCAAGTATTGCCATCTACAAATTTTATATCATGCTACCTCATTCTGTTTTTGAGAAGAGAAAAAAGTCAGAATACATACTAAAAGCTTTTCTTTTTAAGCATCATTCATTACAAACTCCCTCACTTAACAAATGAGCATTATTTTCCTATTGAGCTTGTGACATATACATTAAGAACACTGAGCACTAATAAGACAAATATAAATTAAAACCTCTCTGAGGTTTCCCTTTGCACACATTAAATTGACAAAGATGACAAAGTTTGGCAAATGTTGGACGGGCCGTGGGAGGACACCAATACACTTTTTGTGGGGAACTAGGAATTGGTCCAACCATTTTGGAAAATTACTTTGGATTTTATCCAAAAAAAGTGGCAAACTTTTACTAACTACTGTATGTGAACTTTGACCCACAGATGACACTACTAGACAATATACATCCCCAAAGAGATGCAAGACTATAGAAAGAATCAATATGCAAACATATATTTTTAAGAGCATCATTTATCTAAACATCACATAGGAAATGAAAACTATTTGGACTTAATGTAATGAATATTTTTGTCCTCTAAGAAAGGACAAATGTAAAGAATTTGGAAAATTTTTGTAAACGTTATACAAAGTGATACCATACTAAATAAATGGAACCCAGAGAAAAAATTGAAAGCATTGGTGATGAAATATGCCTTTTGTTTCTCAACAGAGAGATGATGCAATCAAGTTGCAGAATGAGACATAATAGCCAATGTGTTCACTTGTTTTCCATGACCACAATTATTTTTATAAAACAAAGACTGAGGAAATTGGGGCATAAAAATTAGTTAAGGAGTAGAAAAAATAAATTAATAACATAAAAATAAGAATAAATAAAAGAATAAAAACAACAATAAAAATTTTAAATGCACAGAAGAAAACAAAAATACTACAGAAGGGTACAGAGAAACAAACTGGCAGTTTTGTTGCTACCTTCTTAAATTCATATACTTTCTTAGCTAAATTATAACTAAAATTCACAATTTCCTATTTTCAAAAACATTAGGAAGGCTGGAAATTCTGCATAAGAAAAACAAAATAAGCAAATAAATTGGTGGAAAATATCCTTTTCTGTGTTTTTTTTTTTTAATTACATCCTTTGGGGCGGCCAGGTAGCACAGCGAGTAAGAGCACCGGCTCCAGTGTCAGAATGACCTGGAGATTGAATCCCGGCCTCGGACACTCAGCACCACACCCAGAAATAACTGGCCGTGTAACCTTGAGCAAGTTACTTAACCCCGATTGCTTAAAAAAAAAATGCATCTTTTGTCACATTCATTTTGAGTTGATTAAGGGTCATGAGCCAAGTCAAATCCCTTACCGGCCTGCTTTTTCAATAGAACAGATTAATTAATTGGTTAGTCACATATTTTAATAAATGACATGGTGAGCAAAAGTAAAAAGTTATAGTCCAGTTTCGGGGGTTTTTTGGTTGGTTGATTTTGTTTGTTTGTTTGTTTTGCTTTCTGTACATAATGGATAGTGCTAGAGCTGGAGTCAAGACAACCTGAATTCAAATCCAACTTTTGATGCTTAGCAGTTTTTTTGACCAGGAACAAAATATTTACTCTCTATACCTTAACATCCTTACTAGTAATAATTGTAGTTCCAGCCTCACAAGAGTGTTGTGAAGTGCAAATGAGTTGATGTATTAAAGTATTATGCAAACTTTAAAGCATCATAGTATTATTTATTTCATATTAATTATTTAATTAATTAATAATTAATAAATCAGAGAAATTCCTAAGCTTTCACTGGTATAGGAAACTCCTAGTGCATAATCTCCCTCTGCTGCCACAGATTGGTGAACATCTCATCGTATAGTGAATTCCATAAGACTTTAAGAGATTATGTGACTTAGAGTCATATAGTCAGTATGTGTCAATGGTAAGATTTGAACCCAGGATGTCCTGGCTGCAAAGCTTGGCTCTCTATCCATTACACCATACTGTCTCTCATAATTATCATCATTGTATGATGTGCCTGCACATAATAGACAGTTACTAGAAATTAGAAGTCCCTTTCTGCATCTCAACAGTAAGCAAGGTAACCCATTAATACCAGGACATAGTAAAAGAGGGAGTTTAGGTATTTTAAATCACTTCTGTCTCATTTCCTAACCTCAATCTCACATTCAGTCTTGATCAAAGGGCAATTCAAAGATCCATTGCTGATGAGAGGATTAACCTCAGTATCTAAGAGAGATGCTACTACTTTAATCCTCCTGCATTCTACAGCATTGCTTTGTTCAAATGACTGGGTCACTCACTGGTGAGAAGAGGGAGTGTGAGAAATACTGAGACTCTGGAAATCTAGTATGAAGACTCCACCTGGTGGTGGATACTTATGTTCTTCATCCTCAAAGAAATTGGAATTTATTTTTCTCCCATGGGCATATTTAGCATGATATGGGGAGGGGACTTCAAATTAATTTACCTCTTTACATTTCCACTTTTGTTCCTCCCTGGTATTGTCCCTAAAAGACATATATACTATGAAAGAATAAGAATAAAAAGAAGGCTCTAAAATTCTGAGCTTGGTCTCTCAAGTATTGTTGGATACCTGTTCTGAGCACAATGTTCATTCTTGCTGTATGCAATGACCATTTTTCAGCCCTCATCCATTGTGACCTCTTTTGGTCCATAACATAGTGACCTGTCTGTTCCTTGAAATTCCCCTCATTTGCCTCCAGTGATATAACACATTACTAATTTTCCTCCTTTTCTGTATCTTTTGCTTACTTCTTCCTCTCATCTCCTAAACATTGATCTCCAATAGGGCCCTGTCCTAGACCTTCTTTTTTTCCTTTCTGTACTTCTTCAGTGAGGCCAACTAGTAACATGGCTTCAGTGATCACTTCTGTACATCACTCCCATAGCTACATTACTAATCTTATCCATCTCACCTGAACTCTAGTCTCATAATACAACCAACACAAGACTTCTCTTAGAAGTTCCCTAAAACTCAGAATGTCCAAAACCTGAATTTATCTTCCCTAGCAAAATGACCCCTTCTCACCAACAACCCAATTCCCTCAGATATGAATGAATAAGCATTGTAAAGTTTATTATATATAAAGTCCTATACTAAATTAAATCACCCTTCTTTTGGCTTTCTAGTCTAGAAATAGTCATCTTTAATTTTTCCTCTCCTATTTATTGTCTACAATCAATCTGCTATCAGGAGCTATCATTTCTTTAAGTGTCCACTGCATTTGCTTATTTCTGCTCATTCCTATTTTTTTTAATATCTAAAAATCAGGCCCTCATCACCTTACTTCTGGATTACTATAACTTACTTGCTATTCTCTCTAAGCACTGGATTTGTCCCCTTTCCAATTCAGCCTGAATACCACTGTCACAACTAATGTTTCTAAAATACTGCTTTTATCATGTCACTTCACTGATCAAAAATCCAACAATTGCTCCGTATTGTTTATCCCCTTACCTGGTACCAATCCCAGTCCTACCTAAACTTCAAGTATCCTCTTCAAGTATCATGCTCAGATTCACTTCCATGGTTTTACTTATGCTGGTCCCCCTATCGAAAATGTCCTTCCTTCTACCCAATGACCACCTATGTCCTCTATGAGAATTGATTGGATGACTCAACCCTCACACCTTGTTCTCTCAACCCCTATTGCACATATAGCCAAAGTCTCCTCTACCAAAATTAGAAATGAGACACATGTGTCATCTTGTTTGGGAAATATAAAACACATTATAAAATATAAAATACATTATAAAATACCTGACTCAAACTTCATCAAACCTTTACATTGGAAAGAATCTTAGAATTCAATTAGTATGACCCCTACCCAAATTTTAAATTTCATCTACAGTAGTTCTGATAAATAGTCAATCAGGCTCTGCTTTCAGAAATCCAGGAAGGTGGAACTCACTCCCTCCTATGGTAATCAATTCCATTTGTAGACAATGCTAATTGTATAGTTTTTTTTTTCCCTTATACTGATCCCAAACTGATTTTCTTTGTCCATTCCATGTACTATTCCTAGTTCTGTTCTCTGGAGCCAAGCACGACAGACCTAATTCTTCTTGGTACAGTAGACAGAGTGCCAAGGCTGGCATCAAAAAGACCTGAGTTCAAATCTAGACTCAGACACTTATCAGCTGTGTGATGCTGGGCAAGACATTTAACAACTCTGCCTCAGTTCCCTTATCTGTTAAAAAAGAGGGGGGACATAATAACAGCACCTATGGCACCTATCTTCCAGGATTGTTGTAAGGATGGAATGATATAATAATTATTAAGTGCCTCACACAATGCCTGGAACATATATAAATATATATATATATATATTTGCTAATTACTATTCCACATGAAAATCCTCTCAAATATTGGAAGAAAAGGATCACGTATCTCCATAAGTCTTCATTTCTACAGGCTAAATATGTGGTTCTTTCAATCAGAAAACATGATTTAAAATCACCTCGTCATCTTAATGCCTCTTCTCTAGGAATGGTACAGTTTGTCAATTTCCCTTCTAAAGAGGTAATGAAGACTTCAGAACTCTGGTTCACACAGTGATCCATCATGACTTTGGAAGACTGAAGATAGAGGATGCATCTCAGCATGGAAAAGAGGTCTTGATCTACAACTATGGAATAAGGCATACACCTTCAAACATTTTCACTCTGCCCAGTTGTTTGTTTTGTTGGGTTTGTTTGTTTGTTTTTTACTTAGTCTATTTGCTACAAGGAATGGTGTCTACTTTGGGGCATTGGGAGTGGAACTAGTTGTTAATGATAGTAATGGAAAAAGAAAAGAAAGAGTATTAACAAAACATTTTAAAAATACACAAGAGAACTTTTTAGGGGACTCCTATAATCAGGGTAGTTTTGTTACTATCATGTTAAATTTAATATGTACATAAAAACATACTGCACATAACAGAATTCAGTCAAATACCAGGTTAAATGCCATGGAGATTTTTTTAAAGGCAAAAAGAGCCCCTACCCTCAAGGAATTTGTATTCTAATGGGGAGACAACCTACATGTACCTATTTCTAAGTGGTGCAGTGGCCTGGCACTCTATCTGCCTGCCACCTTGTTGCCTAGTTATGCTCTAGTGTGATGCTAAGTGCTGACGATAACCAAAAAAGGCAAAAGACAATCCCTTTTCTCCAGGAGCTCACAGTCTAGGGAGGGACACAACCTTCAAACAGCTATGGACCAACAAGAAATAAAGCTTTCCCACTGGAAAGTGGTCACATAACTAACCAAGAGTCACTCTAGATATTCTGTGATTATGTGATTGGCTCAGGAGGGTCACCTGAGTAAGCAGCCTTTCAGAAATGGATCATGTTAATGGTTCTTGTTCTTTGGCAAACATATAGGCAGAGTTAACAAGAGAAAAGGAAAGTTATTCTGCTCAAAACTGTTTCTCCCATACATTCTACCAACTACAAAGTAATCTGAGTTTAAAGTTCCTTTTTAAAAATACAGATGAGGAGATAACCTATCACTCCAATGAGACATTCTAGCGCATACCCTTTGACCCAGCAATGCCACTTCTAGGGTTGTATCCCAAAGAGATGATACAAGCGGGAAGGGGATCCATATGTACACAAGTTTTTATAGCAACTCTTTTTGTGGTGGCAAAGAAGTAGAAATAGGGGGCGGAGCCAAGATGGCAGAGTAGAAGCATGACCTTCCCGCAGCTTCAGCTTCCACCCTCCCTAATCCATATAAAAAGGGGACTCTAAACAAACTTTGGAGCTGCAGAACCCACAAAATGACACAGAGAAGCTAACCTCCCGCTGAGGACAGCCCGGCAGGCCGGCAGGAATCCAGCTCAGCGCTCTGGGGGCCGAGCCCAGCCCCGCGCCGAGGCTTTAGCCCCCAGGGCAGGCCTGAACAGCTGCCTGCCAGAGGGACTCCAGATCAGCAGCACCTGTGGCCGTTTCCAGATTTATCTACACATAGATGGTAAAGGCAAGGTGAGAGGCCAGCGCAGTCTAGACTTTGGGACCAGAAAGTGGGAGTGCGTGGCTTTTACCCCTCGGGGCAAAAAGCCGCTGAGACGCCAGCACAGCCAGCCAGCGCCACCTGGCGGCTTCAGCTCCTGGCCTGCAGAGTGTAGGGGGACCAAGCACCAGTCTGAGGGGTAATCGCTCTTGCTTTAACCTGCTTGGATCTGGATTGCAGTCTAGGGTGGAGGTCCTGGGGTGTGTGTCCAGCTTGCCAGAGCGTGTGGAGACCTCAGAGAGGGCACCCATCTAATACCTCCGGCAGCTGAGAAAACCCCAACGTTCACGACGAAAACTCCCCTGTCTGGTGGCAGAGTCCTACTGTGGCAAAAAGCCTAAAAGTCAAGTAATTGAGTGGCAAAATGAGCAGGCAAAGGAAACAAAGCAGACAGAAGATTCCAACAATACACTCTTACTTTGGGGACAAAAAGGAGCAAAGCATGGAACAGGAGGAAAGCAGTGAAGTCAGAAATCCTGCACCAAAAGCTTCAAAGGAAAATATGAGCTGGTTATACAGGCCATAGAGGACCTTAAGAAGCAGATAAGAGAAGTGGAGGAAAAATTGGGAAGAGAAATGAGAACAATGCAAGAAAATTATGAAATGAGAGTCAACAGCCTGACTGAGGAAAATAATACCTTAAAAAACAGACTGACTCAAATGGCAAAGGAGGCTCAAAAAGGCAATGAGCAGAAGAATGCCTTAAAAAGCCAAATTTGCCAGATGGAAAAAGAATCTCAAAAGCTCACTGAGGAGAATCATTGCTTCAGAATTAGATTGGAGCAAATGGAAGCTAATGACTTTATGAGAAATCAAGATGCTGTTAAACAGATCCAAACAAATGAAAGAATAGAAGGCAATGTGAAATATCTCATGGGAAAAATGACTTATCTGTAAAATAGATCCAGGAGAGATCATTTAAAAATTATTGGACTACCTGAAGGCCATGATCAAAGTAAGAACCTAGAAATCATTCTCCAGGAAGTTCTCAAAGAAAACTGCCCTGAAGTTTTAGTACCAGAGGGCAAAATAGATGTTGAAAGAATCCACTGATCACCTCCTGAAAATGATCCCAAAAAGAAAACTCCTAGGAATATTATAGCCAGGTTCCGAAATTCCCAGATTAAGGAGAGAATATTACAAGCAGCCAGGAAGAAACAATTTGAATATTGTGGAAACACAATCAGGATAACCCAGGATCTGGCAGCTTCTGCACTGAGGGATCGAAGGACTTGGAATATGATATTCTGGAGGGCAAAGGAGCTGGGATTAAAACCAAGAGTCACCTACCCAGCAAAACTGAGTATCATGTTTCAGGGGAAAATATAGTCATTCAGTGGAATAGAGGACTTTCAAGCATTCTTGCTAAAAAAACCATAGTTGAATAGAAAATTTGACATTCAGATACAAGAAGCAAGAGAAGCATGAGAAGGTAAACAGGGAAAAGAAATCATAAGGAACTTATCAAAGTTGAACTATTAACATTCCTACATGGAAAAACAATAATTGTAACTTATGAAACTTTTCTCAGTAGTTAAAGGGATTAGAAATATATATATACATGTGTGTGTGTCTATATATGAGGGTATATGGGCATATGAATATATATGTGAATGTGTGTATATACGTTTACAGGTATACATAGATAGAGGGCACAGGACCAATTTAACAGGAAGGAATGATACTTAAAAGGTGAAATTAAGAGATGAGAGGAATATAATGAGAGGAGATGGGGAGAGACAGATTGGGGCAAACTATCTCATACAGAAGAGGCAAGGGAAAATGGTTATGATGGAGGGGACGAATAGGAAGGCAAAAGGGAATGGGTCAACTTTATTCCCATTGAATTTTGCTTGAGGAGGGAGTGAAATACACACTAAATAGGGTATGTCACCCTCCAGGAGAATAGGGGGGGGAAGGGGATGAGAAGGAGGAATATAGAAGGGAGGGCAGGCTTGGGGGGAG
The DNA here is from genome assembly GCF_028583685.1 of Petaurus breviceps papuanus. NCBI lineage: Eukaryota > Metazoa > Chordata > Mammalia > Diprotodontia > Petauridae > Petaurus > Petaurus breviceps. The sequence continues at coordinate 10,365,792 of NW_027185777.1, read as the reverse complement.
GGATGTTGGAAGCACCCACTTTTGAAAAGGGACAGGATCAAAGTAGAGAATAGAACAAGTGGGAGGTGGGATAGGAGGGAGGGAAATATAGTCAGTCTTTTACAATATATCCACTATGTTATTGTTTTGCATTAGCCACACATGTACAACCTATACTGAACTGCTTATCTTCCCAGTAAGGGTGGGTGACAAGGAAGGAAGGGAATGAATCTAGAATTGAAAATTTGAAAATCAAATATTCAAATATATATATATATATGTGTGTGTGTGTGTGTGTGTGTATTTATATATATATACTATTATTAATACCATCTTACATGTAATTGGGAAATAAGATATACAGGCACTGAGGCATAGAGATCCACTGGAAAAGTCGAAAGGGATATGGGAGAAAATATGAGAGAGAGCAGATTGGAGGAGGGGATATCCTGTGGGACTGCTATTTTGGGGCAGTGGGTAGGGGAAAAACGGGGAGAAAATTTGTAACTCAAAATCTGGCGGAAACAAATGATGTATATCAGAAGTTAATAAAGCATTAAAAAAAAGTGGAAATCTAGGGGAAGCCCATCAATTGGGGAATGGCTAAGCAAGTTGTGGTATATGAATATAATGGAATACTATTGTGCTATAAGAAATGAGGAGCAGACAGACTTCATAAAAACCTAGAGAGATTTATATAAACTGATTCTGAGTGAGAGGAGCAGAACCAATATACAAATACAGACACATTGTATCTGTGATGACTAACTGATAGACTGGACTCTTCTCAGTAATGCAAGGCTATAAGACAACTCCACAACACTCATGATGGAAAAGGCCATTCACATCCAGAGAAAGAATTATGGAGTCTGAATGCAGATTGAAGCAAACTATTTGCTCTCTCTCTTTTGCTTTGTTTCTTCTTTCTTGTTGTTCATTCCATTGCTTATGATTCTTCTTTACAGCCTGACTACTGTTTAATGTGAATGTATATGTAAAACATATATCTGATTGCATGCTGCTTTGGGGGGGGGGGGGCAGGAAGGGAGGAGAGGGAGAAGGAGAAAATTTAGAACTCAAAAAACTTGTGGAACTGAATGTTGTAAACTAAAAGTAAATAAACTTAAAAGAAAAAAAAAGCTCAAGATCAATATTTCCATTTAGCTATAATTTCTTTCTTACTTCTAGTTTCATTTATAGCAAGAATTTCAAGAATGAAATATATACATATACTTACACAAATATACATGTAAATATAATATTTGTTAATTTCTTTAAAATAAAATTTAAAATGAGGCATTCTACAAATCTAGAGGGAAAAGGAAGAGAAGGAAGAAGTGATTTTGAAACTTGGGGCACTTTGGAGAAAGTGCAGCCTTGGGAGGAGCTTGAAAGTTGGTGGGCAGGGGAAAGGGAGGAAGAGAGTTTGAGAGCAGGAATTCCGAGAAGACGCACCTGTGGGGTAGGATGTATGGTGTGTTCAGGGAAGGACTAGAACGTCTGATGTGAGGGCTTGCAGAGCCCTTTTCAGGGCTGCCTATCCACCTTTGGTATCCACCTTCAAGCACCTCTTACCTGTGGCCCCAGGAAACGACCATGGGCAGCAGCCACAGCCTGTAAACCTCAGCAGATGGGCTAAACCAGGTTTGGGGCCACTGACAGGCCTCAGTCCTCATGGTTCCTTAGTACTTGAACTCTGTCTTCTTGCAGTTTGCTTCTTCTTTTTTTAACCTGACAGTGCTGCATTTAATCTATGATGTTCGGGGGTATTTTCAACTCAGTGTTTCTTTTGAAAAGTGATTAATAGATTCCTTCTTTTTCACTTTGTCATTTTATTATCATATATTAGTTGACAGTATTCTTTTTTTCCTCTCAGAATATATTACTCAAGTGTTTTGTTTGGTCATAGTTCTCAGGGAATCTGATAGTTCTGAAATTATTTCTCCTCGCCTGTTTTCTGGTAGATACCTTACATATTCCAATTTTTCAGTATTGACTTTGTGATAATATGCCTGATTTTATAAAACCAGTGAGTTGTGGTTTGCTTCCTCTCATTTTTCAAGGGGTACATCTTTTGTTTAAGACTTTCTACCACTTGTTCTAAACTACTTGGTCCCCTTTCAATTTTATTTCTGTTTTCAAATTTTATCTTTTGTTTCTTTTCTCCCAACTTAGAAGCAGCTAGCTACAGCAGTGAATATGGACCTAGAGTCAGGAAAACATGGGTTTAAATCCTGCCTTAGAAACTTACTAGCTATGTTACCCTGGACAATTCACCTAACTTCTGTCTGCCTCTGTTTCATCAACCATACAATAGGGATAATAAAGTGTCTATCTCCCAGGGTTATTGTGAGGATAAAATGAGATATCTGTAAAGCACTTACTTAGCAAAGGTTTGGCACATAGTAGGCACTTCATAAAGGCTTGTTTCCTTTCTTCCTTGCAGCCAAGTCATCTTTCCTCTAATCTTCTTCTTGTCTTTATTATAGAGTTACTTTCTTCTTCTGGGTTTACATCATAGGCTTCTCTTAGGCCATACTATTTCTTGATTGCATTCTGAGCTGTCGTCTGTTTACTCATATATTTTTTTTTTATTTTTTGGACATAAACTTTATTCTGAGGCCAGGTCCCAACCTTTCCCTGTTTGAGGTCCGGTTTGGTCCTACCTCCTTTGTAGTCTCTATTCTGCTGTGAGCCTGAATGGGGTAAATAGGATTAGGCCCCACTCTCTTCCATAATCCTTGGCTTCTTCCTTGATCACTTGATAACCTGATATAAGTATTCAGTATTCACCTGTATCCTTTTCTTCTCGTACATCCCCAAGGAGGTAGTAACTCCTTCCACTCCTGTGGCCCAGAAAACTCAAATCAGATGTCACGCTCTTGGGTCTCCGGCAAACCCTCCTCATATGGGCCATCCAAGCACTGAACTGGCCATAGCTGCTACTGCAGAGACGAGAAGACTATTACCTTCAAGCCTCTTACAGAGCCCCTGGATGCAGGGGTTGGGGAAAGAGCTGTCCCTGTCTTTGACTGTTGGTCCTGTAGGATCCCTAGCTTTAGGGCTCTCAAGAGTCTTGGACCCTGTTTCCCTGTTCAGGGACCTAGCAGCATCTGGCCCTTTTCCTCAGTGCTGCTCTAACAATCCAGAGCAGAGAAACCACAGGCTTCAACCGCTGTTTAGAAGAGTCGATGGTGGATTCTGACTCCCCAGACATGTCTCCTCTATGATGCATTCAGGTTTCCCGTCATTGTGTTGAGCAGTCCTACTATTTACCTTTGGTCTTCTTGATCAACGTTCTATTTGGGACCCTTTTAGATTTTTGCTGAGGTGTCTGTGGACTGGGCTACTCTTTTACCTTCCACTTAATCCTGTGGTTTTCAATTTCTTGCCAAAGTCTGTCTAATTTCTGATATGACTTTCTAAATTATTTTAGGCAATATCATTTGGACTCAAGTAGATCAATAAGTCTAATGCTAAATTTCTTAACCTGAAGACTCTAAACATTTTTTAATATTTTGATAATTTTATTTCAATATAATTTCCTTTATAATGCATATTTTATACATTTTAAAATATCATCTTGAGAAGGAGTCTGTAGGCTTCACCAAATTGTCAAAGGGGTCCAGGATGCAAAAAAGATTAAGAACCCCTGGCATAGAGATTATTGTATTTGACTCTGAATGCTATATTTTAGAAAGAAAATTAAGCATATTAAGAATAAAGTAACCAGTATTTTTAAAAAACCTCAAGTCACAGTGTCTATGACACTTTTGTATCATCTACAAATTTGATGATGAGGGTACTTGAGAGTCAGGTACATGTTGTCACCCCTCAGGAGAATGTCACAGGAGAGTTTTTTAAAGGCCAAGAATGTTTAGCCAAAGCAGAATGGTAGGAAAGTGAGAATTGGGAACATAGGGGAGAATATGACACCAGTCTTCACATTTTTGAAGGGCTGCCATTTGAAAAAGGCCATGGAACCCAGGGGAACAGAACTAAAACCAGTTCCATGCCACTGAGAGAGATTCCAGCTTGATTGTAATTTCTTAACTATTAGAATTGTCTTAAAATGAAAATCAGTGCCTTGGAAGGTAAGTTGACTATTACTAGAGCCAGGATAACAATGTAGCATATAATAATGGAGATTCCTATTCAGACATGATTCTCAAAGTTTCTACGGGAACTCCAAGGTCCCTCCCAAGTCTGTCTGTGATTTCACAGGTCATTCCACTAGATGCTCCCTCTAGATTGGCATCAATCTATCAATCAATACTCTTCACATTAGGTCAGCTACAAACCAATTAAAAATTACCTAACTACATTATCATCTAATTCAGAGCTCTTAATCTTATCCACAAGGATATTGTAGGAAAGTGACTAAGACTTCTTGAAATTTAAATATTCTGGAATAGTGTTTAGAGTACAATATTTAAAATCAGTAAGACCTAGACTCAAATTCTTTTCAAAATATTTACTACTTGTGAGACATGGGCCATTCACTTATCCTAAAATACAGTTTCCTAATCTGCAAATTGTGGAAAAAATTACTTGTTTCAACTAACTTGGAGAGGTTCCATGGTATGGGTGAATAGATGGGGAGGGAAGGAGGGAGAGGGAGAGAAAAGGCATTTAATAAGCACTTGCTAAAAGGCAGATAGAATTGATAGAGAGTTAGCCTTGGATTCAGAAAAACCGAGGTTTAAGTCCTCTTTCCAAACATATTGACTATTTGACCCTGGGAACATCACTTAACCTCTCATGTCTCAGGCAAATTCTCTAAAACTCTAGCTTGCAGAATGGGTACCATGTCCTACAACACAGATAAAATCACAGGTTTCGTTTTTGGGTTTTTTTTTAAGTTTAGATATTTGTGTTGCTGCCACCCCCAACATACCCTTTATTATACTGTAAGTTCTGGGAAAGCAGGGGACATATCTTATGTAAATTTTGCATCTCTTTCTGTGCTTAGCACTCTATACATAATACTTAATCAGCATTGACTGAATGAAAAAACAGGTTCAGATCCACTAACCCAAGCATAGTCCAGCCCTGACTTTAAAGGTGCCTCTCCATCTTCTGTGGAAAAGGTATTTTTCCTTTCTCAAGCAATATTTATCTACGACTGTGTTGCCCATGACTCTTCACAGAGAGCCAAATATCTACTGCAGAAGAAAACAAACACCTTCAAAGTGAACATATACAAGTAAACACCAATTATTTGCCTGGTACATTTTTTTAGATGCTATTACTTTCATCAGCGCAATAACCTTGTTCTTATGAGTCGATTAAAGAAATACTAAAAGCCTAGTAATGGCAGAGTCAGGAAAAATGAGAAAAGAATACTTCAACAATGTATTTCTTGAAGATAACCATTTGCAAACAAATCTCTTGCATCTATATTAGATTGAATTCTTCATGTAATTTTTTTTTAGAAGAGGAAAATTTTATGGAAAGGTGATTTTTATCAAATCTCAAACTAAAAAAATTATGCAAATAGGCCAACTTTCATATAGACATTACTGTTTGTTATTATAAACCTACAGAAAAGTATTAAACTGCATAATTACAGCTGTTGTATTTCCTGGCATGTAGTTTGCATTTATTCTCCTGTGTACATGTCATTTTTCTTCAATAGAATGTAATCTCCTTGAGGGCAGGGACTGTTTCATTTTTGTCTTTGTAACCCCAATATCTAGTGCCTGGCATATAAAAAGATTGTTTGTGTGATTAAATTAAACTAATAACTCCCACCAAATCTTTTCTTTCTTAGACCCAGCAAGTATTCCCTAAGTGTCTATTAAAAGCTAGGCACTGTGCTAGGTACAAAGGATACAAAGACAAAAATGTTAACAAACTGTCTCTTCCCTCAAAGAGTTTGCATTGTACTAGAGAAAATAGGATGTATGTAAATTAAGTCAAAACAAAACATATGCAAAATAAGTCTAAATTACCTCCAAAATGTAGATTGCTTCACAAATTTATATTCCCTTTCCCCAATCAAACTTTAATCTGGAGTTAATTTTCTTCCACTTCCATGAAATATTTCAGATGTAGGATTTCTTAAATTTTACCTGCATTTCAAGATAGATTTTTCTTCAGATAATGCCAGTTGGGAAAAATTATTTATATACCTCATAACATAGTAATGGTGCATTAAATTCTATCCTCAACCATAAATATAGTTAGATTGCTAGGGTTTGTGAAACATCTCTGGATGTGATGAGTGTGAGACATTTCTCAGCTATTAACTGTTATTTAGGATTATAAAACTACAAATATTCTGAAGAGTCTATTGGGGAGGGAGGAAGAGGAAGTGACTGTCAAGAAGTTGGTATATACACATTTACTGAATGTTGGAAGGGTTTCTCTCATTTTCATGCCTTAAAACCTATTCCTGCTTCCCACGGTCTATCATTCCATATTCTAAATTCTACTAGCATCCCACTGCAGTATGGTTTGAATGGGACCTTAATCTTCATTCTTCCCTAGCATCACCAAGAGACTTCCTACTATAAGGCAGTACAGGTAGAAAAAGATAGAGACTGAAAATACTAGAAATGAAATAAAAAATATATAAATATGTATGGGAAACTGGTGAGGGAGCCTTACATGAACTGTAAATTCCTAGGTCTGCCAAAGCTCTGGAAATAGATAATGGCTCCATTTCTCAAGGACTTCTTTTCTTTTCTTTTTTTTTTTTTGCCTTTTTGGAGGGCAATTGGGGTTAAGTAACTTGCCCAAGGTTACACAGCTAGTTTTTTTTGTGTGTGTGTGTGTGGGTGTTAAGTGTCTGTGGCTGGAATTGAACTCGGGTCCTTCCGACTCTGGGGCCGGCACTTTACTCACTGCGCCACCTAGCCACCCCAAGGACTTCTTTTCTAAGGCCAAAAGCATTTTAATCTTTATATACTAGATTTTAATGAATATACTGAGTCTCAATCATCTATGGAATGCTTTAGGTACATCCTAATTTAGGTAATTTTAGTTCCAACCTTAACAATCTGGACTGATTACACATCAAGCTGTGATTTAGCTCAGATTATTTGTAGGACCTGAATTAATCCAGTCTTATATCTCAAGTAATGGAAGCACAGCTCCTGATAGATTCTACTGCCATCTACCAAGTTTATTGACAATATACAAACTACTGGTGACACAAATTCCAAAAGGATAAATATGGTAATCAGCTTTGCTGACCAACCAATCTCTTAGCCCTCTATCAATTCTAATCTCTAATAGACAAAGCAACATACATGATTGTTCTGGAAAGTCATCCCTGAACAGAACTGCAGGCTAATTCCTGGAACAGTTGAGACTAGCACCACATTATATCTATGAACTAGAAATAGAAAGAGATGCTGCTGCTTAGAAAGATGCAATATAGGTAAGTTCTTGCACAAATGGTACATGTATCAATTACAGTCCATGGAGGGTAGGAGAAAGAGGTAGAAAATTTAAATTTTGCTGCTGATCCTAGCAATCTGACTACAGGCAAATCACTTAATCTCTTTCATTCCCTTGACTAAAATAAGGATAGTTGTACCTCTAATGCCTACCTCACAAGATTGTTAAGGTTCAAATACAACAATATACATGACAAACTTTGTAAACTTGAAAACATTTTTAATGGCAGTAATCAGTTTCATCATCATCATAATGGTATTATCTTCAGCACCATATGGCTGCACTATATTAATTCACAAATCCCATTTGGATGCTTTCTATGCTAGCCACTTACCTTGCCCCTTCCTCCATGGAATAGTCCAGATGAGGGACTCAGGCAGTCCCAGCAATTCCCCCATCTTCCCCATTCTTCATCATTCCCCCTTTAGAGACAACTCTTCCCCATTTTCCCTCAGATATCAGTATCTTAGCTTTCTTCCCACCTTCCACTATTTTAAAAATATTACTCTCAGAAAATGACTTGAAATTATTCACTTTAGGATATAAATGATTTGTAACAGCTTATGGTTTTGCCTCCTCCAGGGAGATAAAGAGACTAAAGACGTGAGCTAAGCAAATGTCCCCCAACTGAGACTACAATTATAAACTAAACAAATGAAAGCATAATGCTAAAATTTCTAGCATCGACCAGCAGGTTAGGGAGATATTTTATGAAACAGTAAGCCTGCCAGCCTTGGAATCAACAAAAAAAAAATTATCATGAGATCTTGGTTAGAACTGGAGTTAAAATGAACCACAATCTCCTCTGAAAAACAAAAAGACAGAGTCAGACCAGACAATCTCTAAAACTCAAAGAAGTTAAGAGACTTGTCCCACTGGGTGTCTCTGGATAAATCACTTAACCTTGCAATGCCATCAGGAAACTCGATAAGATCCTAAGTTGCAAGGCATTTACCAAACTTCTTTGATAGAATAACCTGATGAAAAAAACAGGTCTTTGAATTGCATTAGGGAAACTGAAGCAGGTGGTATGATCCAATGTGGTTTCATAGCACGATGCTTTGTATTTTTTTAAACAGTGCTCCCAATTTGATTTAATTCACCAAGTATTTCTTAAGTACCTGTTACATGCCAGGAATAATACTAAGTGCTGGGCATGTGAAAACAAAAATTAAAGTGCCCTTGCCTTCAAGAAACTTACCTTTTACTGGGGAAAAACATGTACATGGAGAGGGAAATAAAATTTAACATCTGAAGCAGCTCTACTTTGGTACACATGAGGCTCCCAGGATAGTTTACCTCACACTCAAGGTTGTCAATGGGCCACAGCCCACAACACTCCATCACTGATTTTATTAATTTTCTAATCAATAAGAGAATACAATTAGTTCAGAGCAAAGACATTTAATGAAATAGCATGGTAATGACATTGGGGCATATTCTTCCAAAATGTAGGTAATATCAGTGGAGAGAACAGGAAATTTTAGGAGTCATACAGGAATGTTGAACTCCACTGATTTATATATATAGGCATATATATACCTATAAAGGTATAGACATCAAAGAACAATTCACATATCTAAAATGGTAGCAAAAGGAAGATCGCTGCACTGTTCTCATTGTCTCTGGTCTCATAGCATTTTTGCTGGGACCAGCACTTCATTGGTCATCATTGGCCTTATAGTGACTTCCAGGCAGGAACCTTAGCTGAGCACACTGATCCATTGTTCTGGAATTAGCATTGTTCCACTGGTCTTGTTGGGATGGGTGATTGAAGGTCAATTGCTTATCACTTAAAGATCCTTATCCACTTGCTGCCGTCTCCAGTCTTGGGACCTTTCCAACCTTCTTAAGCTTCACTCTAATCCAGACACTCTTTGAACCAGTTTCACTGGCTTAGTTACTTTTTCTCATTCACAATGCTCCATCTTCCATCAACTTGTCTTTGCCTCAGCTGTCCTCCATGTCTGGAAGGCTGAACTTCCTCTGACTTTCCCTGGCTTCCTTCAAGCCTCAAATAAAATCCTACCTTCTAGAAGAGGTCTTTCTTGGTCCCCTTAGCTCCTAATGTCTTTGCCTTTGCCATTACCTCCCAACTTCTCTGTATAAATCTTCTAGTGTCTATTTATTTACATTTCATCTCCCCCATTACAATGCGAGCTCCTTACAAGCAACAACGATTTTGTTTAACTTGCATCCCCAATACTTAGCACAATGACTGCCACAGAGTAAGCACATTAAAAATGCTTGTTGACTAACTCTGCCTTGCTCTCTGCTACTGGCTTCTGAGCTCATCTCTTCATGGACCTCTGCCATTCATCTTAGTCCCATTCTGCTGGAGTGCATTGATTAGGACCTCTGCTCATTAAGGGAAAGTTGATAGCTTTTTACTCATAGCCTTTGTACCCAACTTAACAAAACCCAGAAAGAGTGTCCCTTGGCTAAAATTATTTATAATTTTTATTTTCAATCCCTTATTCTAGGAATAGAGTAAAGCCCTCTGTTATAGACTGCTATCTAATTCAGAGTTAAATATTTCCATCATTATCTTCATCCTCCTCCTCCCTTTAAACATGCAAAACAATTTGAGCCAGGGAGCAAAATTACCTAAAGAGGAAAGGATATTATTCTCCACCCACCAATCCCATATTCCTGCCTTTTTAATCTTTTATTATGTATATCTGTCAGCAGCAAATATGAACTGGGAACATCATTATGGTGCTCTATGGGTGCTAGAAAAAAATGTGCTGTCCTCCAACAGAAGATATATACATGAAATAAATATAAAGTAATGGAGAGGAGAGGAAGACTAATAACTGAAGCAAATAGGAAAGGCGTCTTATAGAAGGTGACATTGGAACAATATCAAAAGGGAGCTAAAGAATCTAAGAGGCAAAGGTGGAGAGAAAAGCATTCCAGGGAATGGGACAGCTTTTGCAAATGCAGAGACTGTAGATGCAGGCCAGTTTGGCTGCGGCATGGGACATGAAAGGGAGAGATGTAAATTCGATCCAGAAAGTGAGGCAGAAGCCAGACTATGAAGGTCTTTAAATGTCTGAGTGAAAAGTTTGTGTTTTATCTTAAAGGGAATAGGGACTCACTGAAGATCACCTTGAATGAATGAATGAAAACAACATTTATTAAGCACTTCTATGTGCCAAGCATTGGGGAGACAAATAGAAAAAGTGAGACAGCCACTGCTCTCAAAGAAAGCACACTCTAATTGGGGGGAGGCATGTAAAAGGAACTGAAGCTACTTCCCTAGAAGTCCTGATGGTGCATCAGTGGAGTGGATGGCAAGGCATAGGGATCTTCAGGTGCATCAGTAAGCCCAATGACAGTGCATGGGCAGATGATAAAACCTGATGGTCCTTTATCTACCAGAAAGAATAAAGAAACATCCTAGATGGGTTCTAGGTATCCTAGGACCTTGAGGGTGGAGAAGAACATAACAAATGTCCCCTACTAGTGGTAGCTAAGGCCTTTTTTCTGATAAAGGAGCAACATGGTCAAAATTGCGCTTTAGTATAATGACTTGGCAACTATGTACAAAATGGATTGGAGAGGAGATACACTGGGACCAAGGAGAGCAATTAGGCATGTAGTGAAAACAGTCCAAGCAAGGGGTAATCAGAAATGAACTATGGTGGTTGTGGTTTAAGTGGCAAGAAGGGAATAGATGCAAGAGATGTTAGAGTTAGAATCAACCATACTTGGCAAACAGCTGGATATGGGGGTGGGGATACATGCAGAGAAGAGGATAGCTAGAAGGCTACAGACCAATGATGCTGTGTAGATGCATAGCAGGAAATATCATGAAATCACACACACACACAAAAGAATGAAAACCACAGGCAAGCCAAAAGGCCATGGGAAAAAGCAGGCTGAATATTAGTAGCCAGCAATGACTTGGAGCATAAAATAAATCACCAAGGAAACCAAGGTCAAGAAAAGAAAGTGGGTTGGTCAAAACATTTTTTAAATTCTATATTGCAACACTTTCCAACAATATCCTGTAGCTAGCAGGTACAGATTTAGATAACTGATAAATGTGGGTGGGAGAGGAATAGAAATTCAGTCATGGTAAATCCCTGTGAAATTGTCTGGATAGTACAGGTGTCATCACAGGACCTAGCAACTTAAGTTCAGAGATTCTACACCTTCTGATACTGTAGTCACCTCAGGGCTTAAACTAGGGCTGATTTGCTCCAGACAACAGAGCTCTAATCTACTCTCCTCCTTTCCCTCCCAAGAATCAACAGGTGTCTTTTCACTTGGCAGAATGCCAAGAACACAGGGATTGGAAATAAGGTAGGGGATCTGCAAGTCAACCCAGATTTCCTCAAAGACCAATCGATAAAGCTAGACCAAAAGTGATGAAAAGTCAGTCACAGCTTGTCCCATCTGTACACAAAGGAAAGAATTAATCTCCATATAGGTGGCCCAGCAACCTCCATTAAGCTAATTGGTATAATTAAAGCAATTATAATAGTTATCATATGATAATGGTCTCTTTCAACAAGTTAGCAATAGATGAGCCAAAAATGGTAAGTGGTAGAAGGGGAAACAGAAATAATATCTGAAGGTATGGTTAGTAATGATTTTTGAAATCCAGCATCCTTCTCACTGTGTCCTGATTTTTTTTAATATTTTCTCTATCAACCTTCTCTGATATATATGCTACCTAAGACATAAACCACTTGATGGGTCTGCTGAGTGGGTTCTCCCAACAAAGGTAAAGATCATAATCCATCTACATCTTGTCAATGAATGCAATTCTTGGCCCTGACCTTGTGTAAATCTTCCACAGAGGGGTTGACCCACCTTTCTATGACTTTCTTCTAGAACTGTTGACATTAAGGAAGGCACCAACACAGCACACAGACTGTTATCTGCCAGGACCAATCTTCATTTTCTACTTAGATTTCTCTTTGAGGAGATATTTATATCCAATGGTTTTTTTTTATAATATGCAATGCTACTCAAGCTTATTGTTTATCATTTGTGTTCAGACATGTCCAACTCTTTGTGACCCCATTTGCAGTTTTCTTGGCAAAGACTACAGTGATTTGCCAATTTCTTCTAAAGTTCATTTAACAGATGAGGAAACTGGGACAAACAGGGGTCAATGACTTTCCCAAGGTCATACAGCTAGTAAGTGTCTGAAGCCAGATTTGAACTCACTTGTCCTGACTCCAGACCCCGTGCTCTATTCATTATACCACCTCGCTGCTCTTTCTATTGTCCTTTAAATGATCTTCAACCTCTGCTTTTCAGAGATAGTCTGACTCACAGTCAGACAAGATTCCTAGAAGAATGGTGGTGTTAAACTGGGGTTTTGTTTCAGGGAAAAGCATGTGGTTATAAAAGTGTTGCATGATTCCTTAAAAACAATCCAGTCTAATCATTTTCCCTTTCTCAATCCTAAGCCCAGCTCATTGTCAGTATGTAGTATCATATAGAGAGTAATGGACCAATCCAATGGATTTTCAACCTTATTGAACATTATTGTCTGGGTAATAGGCATTCATCAACTTAGTTTTTTCCAGTGATGATATTTATGTTCTTTTAAGGGACTTTCAGTCTTATTTGAAAGGCTCTGCAATATTCCAGGACATGATATGATCAATACAATGTTAATTGTAAGCAACAACATCTGGAGAAACTTAACTTCTATAAGGTATCTCTCTTCCATTTAGATTCTGTATTGGACATCTTCCATGATACTAATGAATACCTTTAGTGAGTGCATATCTCTCTGTTTTATGTCTCAATTGATATTTTTATTTTTTAATTAGCAAACATTTATTTTCTTTCCCTTCAAATTTCCCTACCCTACTGAAGAGAAAAGAAAAACTCTTTTAACATATGCAAAGTCAAACAAAACAAAGCCCCACATTAGCCACATCCAAATCTATGCCTCATTCTGCCTGAGTCCATTCCCTCTCTGTAAGGAGGTGAGTAACATTCTTAATCATCAGCCCTTTAGAACCATGGTGTCAAAATCTAATGGAAATGGGGCCATTAAACTATACGAAAAGATACCTTCAGGCTACGTACTGACATCAAATCATACATTAACTTTAGGTTGTATTATAATTTTATTTATTTCACTAAATACTTCCCAATTACAGCTTAGTTTGGTTCATGCCATATTTAAGAGTGTTGTGGGCTGCAGGCAACTGCTGCGTGTTGGACGCCTCTGCTCTACGAGAAGGTTGGTCATTGAAGAGATCAGAGTTCTTAAGTCTCTCAAAGTCATGTGTTGTTATACTGTTGTAGATATTATATAAATTTCCCCAATTATGCACCCTTGGATATTAATCAGTATCATCTAACAAAATTGCTTCTGTTGACATGTTTTTCAAATCTTATATACTGTTGTATGCAGCAACATGCTTCTTCCGCTTTTGAAAATACTGCATTATTTTCATGTGCATGGATGACAGAATGTTGTAGAAAAGTTGTAGAGGTGGCCCTGGGTTCTGGAAAGCTATAACAGTTGCGAATAAACTTGGACAGGTTCTAACTCTGCTGAAAAGATTTCAAATACCTTTCAGGGATGGACTGTGTCAACCGTCTGAGGACCAAATAGCTAAGTACAAAAAGCTCAATAGCTAGCAGGCTGATCACTAGACACATTCTTTGGCAATAGTCATGCAACCTAGGAAATATACATTTCAAAGATAGACAGGCAGAGATAGCAAGAGACCAAGCATTTATTAAAAGCTTATTATGTGTTACATATTTGGGATACAAAATGCAAGTAAACAAAAAAATCCCTGCCTTCAAGGAGTATACATTCTAATGGGAAAAGACAATACAGTAAAAGAGATCTGGGGTGGGAGTGGGGAGGGGGCAGGCCTTAGCATGGCATGCAAAAGGAAGTGGCATGGAGAACTGGCTCCAGGTAAAAGACAGAGAAGGTTTACCTCTCAGAGTCCAGTGAACCAGGGACCAAATCCAAGCTTCTGGCCATAAGATCATAGCTTTAGAAATGGAAGGACCTTCAGAGGCTATCCAGTACAATCCCTGCATTTTACAGATCAAGAAGCTGAGACCCAAAAAAGTTAACTGGATCTTTCGACTCAAGGTCAAGTGTTCTTTTTACAATCTCTCTCCTTTTGCTAGATTTGAATCAAATTCATTCATTCAACAACCATTTACTAAGTGGCCAGTATGTGTAAAATACTTATGAACCATGCTTAGAACTGTATAGAGAAATACAAAATCCAATGGTCCTTGCCTTTAATCTAGAAAATGAGTATAGACTCTTAGAAGGTAAATATTTTGTATAATTTGTCTGTCTAAGAAGAGTGTAATAGCATTTTTCCAAGAGGGAGAAATCTTATCAAATGTCTTTAAGCCCCACTCTAAGATTTTTATGAAGATTTTATGCATACCTTAGGGAAAATTCATCCAGAAAAAGTATAGCTCCTAAATAATCGTAACCATTTCTTACTTGAATATCTTTTTTTTCCTACTATGAGACTATCAAGTATTTCATCCCTAAGGGAAAAAAATCTTCAGAGTACATACATTTTAAATAATTGAAATTTACCTTATGAAAAAGAGAACTAGAGAAAAACAACATCACACAAGGGGCAACGAGATAGGGACAAGACAAGTGAAGAGCATTTATGAAGCACTTCTTGTGTTTCAGGCACTGTGCTAAGGATTGGGGATACAAAGACAGCCAAAAACAGTTCCTGCCTTCAAGGAGATTACAATCTAATGTAGAAGTCCATAAGCTCACAACTATGGATAGGCAGGTGAAGTGGAGGCAATCTCAGAGCAAGTCATTATCGTACTTAAGGATCTTGAAGGCTCTTGAAGAAAGTGAGATTTGAACTGAGACTTGAAAGAAGTCAGGAAACAGAGAGGAGGAGTAGGGAGAGCATTCCAGGCACTAAGACAAACTGGTAAGTCTGGGAGTAGATAGAAGACGTGGGAGGAACAGCAAGAAGGCAGTGGCACTTGATGGTTCCATATAGTGTGTGGAAGGGAGCAAAGTTTAAAAAGAAAGGAAAGACAGCAAAAGACCAGGTGGTGAAGGGCTTTAAAAGTCAGAGGATTTTATATTTGTCATAGAAGTAACAGAAAGCCACTGGATGGGGCGGCCAGGTGGCTCAGTGAGTAAGAGCACCGGCCCCAGAGTCAGGATGACCTAGGGATCAAATCCAGGCTCAGATACTTAGCACCACCCCCAGAAATAACTGGCTGTGTAACTTTGAGCAAGTTACTTAACCCTGATTGCTTAAAAACAAAAAAAGAAAGCCACTGGAATTTATTGAATTAGAGGAGTGTTTCAGTCAGATGTGAACTTTAGCAAAATTACTTTGGCAGCTGAGTAAAAGATGGATTCGAGTTGGGAGAGATGTTTGGCAGGTGGACCAAACAGTCCAGTCGTGACGTAAGGATGGTTTGGGACCTGTGACTTCAGTGATATAGGGAACTCCTTGGTGTACAAGCTCTTTTTGCAAAGTAGAACGGCAACTTCTCAGCAACTTCTAGCCTTAAAGGGCTGCTTAGAGATCTAAGAGATTAAGTGATTTGCCCAGAGTAAGAAGAAAAGTGATGATACAGCCATCATGTGTGACAGGCACTATCTGAACTTCGGTCTTCCTGTCTTCAAGACCAACTCTCTATTCACCATGCCATGTTGACTTGCTATATCCCAGCAGCAGAGTATTTCATTAACTGCCCCAAATCCTTTTTGGAAATTGGCAGTAAATGAATTTTAAATATCTGGACACTTGAAAAATCTAAACTTTAATCAGTATGGGTAACCCTTCCTAGATGCAGATTGCCATGCATCCATGATTTAGTAGATGATCTTCATGAGTTGTGACCCAAAAAAAAAAAAATCATTATCATTATAGCTAACCCAATGACTCCCTAAATTTAACTTAGCTGCTCCTATGCATGGATACTTTTCAAATAAAAAACATACAGTCTATCATGAGGCTGATATTCTTTCTGGATTGGAATGATCTGTGAAATTTTAGGCCCAAGTGACACAATCTTTTAAATTCCAAGGTCAAGGCCATGACACAAGACATCAGAAAAAGCCTTTATGGAGGAAATCCTAAGCAAATAAAACTAATACCAGTCAAGTCTGTTAAAAATTCTTCAAAATCAATTGAATATATATGTGGGTTTATATAATACATATATATACATATTGTACATTTATATTGATATAAATATGGATGATGTGGGTGTAGATATGTAACATATATATACATGTATGTGTGTGTACACACACACACACACACATAGCCTGGGTGTAGTGAAAGGAAGACTGTGTGTGTGTGTGTGTGTGTGTATGTATATACACATATATATAAACATCCTATAAATACTCTATGCACTATGGCGCCACCTAGAGGACCCTTCATTCCCCTACCATGAGCCAGAGCAGGTTGCATCTCTGTAGATACCAGGCCAAGACAGTCTTGCATTCTCTTCTCTCTTTCGAGTAGTAAGGAGAGAGTAAACTTCCTGTCCGTCAGAGGCACTGGCACCATGCACTAAGCTATTTGTGAGTGAAGGGCTACCTTCCCCTTCTCCTTTTTAGGCTCGGACTTCTCATCTGTTTCATTTATCCTTTTCAGTTGTGGATACCGGACCTTGGAGGCAGGATTCCAGGCTGGATTCCAGATGTTGCTGTCAGCCAAGTGGGGAAGCCCTGAAAATCCAGGATGCTAGGACATAAGCCCAAGGGGCCACTGGACTTGGAACTTGTTGGGACCATGCTATAAAGGAACTGAGTTTAGTTAGGACCCTAATCTCCTTCTCCTCCCCAAAGACGGAGGTAGTACCCTCACACACATAATGTTGGAGAGTAAGATTTATATGTTTGCTTTTGCCATACCTTTAAGTAAATATTCCTTTGTAAAAGCTAATCTAACTTGTGAGTGGTTAAGTAGGACTAGACTGCAGGGAACACTAAAAATTGGGGAAACAAATGGTGGGAACTTGAGCCAATTAAGGTTACAAGACCCTTAAGGTTACTAGAGAACCCTGGTGGAGGAGTGAAATGTAACGGACCTGGCCTTCAGGCAGTGGAAGGTAGGAATAGTCACTGTTAAAGACAGATTACAATGAAAATTCCCAATAACCAAAATTTTATTTCCTACTAAATGAACTTAAAAATTAGATATAAGGCAATATCTTCCACTAATAGCCTGCTCTAGTGCCTCATGGTATGGAGGTGACCACAGATCTTAAAAGTTTACTCCAGCAGGGTTCAAGCTATGACAGGCCCTAATAAATGAAAATATTTGATTAAAGGTCCAATCCAAGGACCAACCTAGATGATTTTATAGATAATCATCTTTAGAAAGTTATTCATGGTGGCAAAGACTTGGAAATTGAGGAAATGTCCATCAGTTGGGGAATGGTTGAACAAGTTGTGGTATATGAATGCAAGGGCATACTATTGGGCTATAAGAAATGATGAAGCAGAACAATTTCAGAAAAGGCTGGGGAAGACTTACATGACTTGATATGAAAAGAAGTGAGTAGAAGCAGGAGAATGTTCTACACTATAACATCAATATTGTATCATGATTAACTATGAAGGACTTAGCTATTCTCAAAAATATAATGCTTCAAGGCAATTCCAAAGTACTCATGAAAAATGTTATACACAGCCAGAGAAAGTATCGAAGGAGTCGGAATGCAGAGAACTGAATAAGTCTGAATGCAGATCAAAGGATACTGTTTCTCACTTTATTTTTTGTGTTTTTTTTCTTTTAATCTATTTCTTCTTTCACGACATGACTGATATGGAAATATATTTTACATAATTGCACATATATAACCTATATCAAATTGCTTACCATATTACAAAGAGGATAGGTAAAGAGGGGAGGGAGAAAATTTGAAACCCAAAATATTTTAAACAAATTTTTAAACTTGTCTTTACATGTAACTGGAGGAAAAACAAAATACTACATTAAAACATTTTTTAAAAGAAAGTTATACATGGGGTGATTGTTCTAAGTCACAGCAACTCACAAAACTATCTATCTACTGAAGCATGAAAGAGTTATCATCTGTATAAATGAAAGGAATACCCATCGCTGATATAATCACAGATAGGGAAATAGAGTCTACTTTAATTCACTGGTCTAGAAAATAACAGAGATCCCTTTTAGCATCATAACTTTCTCTTGACATTTCACAAACCTATCACACTCTCCTTTATATAACACCTATTTCTAAGCATCTTTTTTTCCCTCTTGTTGCATTGTAAGCTACTCAAGAATAGAGACTGCTCACATCTATGTTTGTGTACACAGTGCCTTTAGTTAGGACTTTGTATTGAGTCAGCATTGAATGAATGTGTTAAATGGGAATTGATGAAATGAAAATGCTTGCATATTTATATGCTTAGGTGACCAAAACCTAGAATTAGACATCAGTTCTTTCAGCTCTAAATTTTCCTGCTTATCTTTCAGTGATTCTAGGAAATTGACCGTGAAGTTCCAGTGTATTTGCTGTGACAGTAAACCATTCACAGTGGGATTTTTTATGAGTATTTTCGAAAAATTCATTGTTGTAAGCAACGCAGTAATATTTCACCCTGCTTTGGATTAACAACAAAAAGAACAACAATAATTAGCATTTATATAGCACTAAATGTTATATATTGAAAGCTCAACATTTTTACTGTCCTTGTTGGGAATCTTTTTTATCTTAAGAGAAACACTATATTTTACTGAGCTTCTAATTTTACTGTCATTGCTGTATTATTATCATTGATCATATATGATTATACAATTATTCACATTTGTTGTGTTACCATGCGAAAGAACTTAAAATAAACAAAATGACTGCTAACTCTTTGGAATAATGTTGTGAAACTCTAAATTTGAATCCTCTGAGAGGACTCATATAAAATGCCTGTTGAATGAGAGGATATAATATTGAAAATTCCTGATGGACTGCTGCAATTTGGAGAAAGATAAAATGCTTCCTAACATGTGCGAAGAGTCTAGCTGTGTTCTGCAAATGAGATGAGCCAGTGATACAATCAACATCCTTAGAGAGAGAGGAGTTTGGGGAAATGTCTAGAAACTAGTCACCAAACCTCGCACTGAAGATAATGCCATATAAAGAAGGTTCAAAACCTTCTTTGAAAGAGAAGAGATTTCTGAAGTTGTTGTAAGATACTTGTATGAGGAAAGGATGACATCAGAAACAATAGCTTTTACAACTGCCAATGTCTAATTAAGGATTCATTAGTCCAAGTTATGAACTTTATCAGGAAATCATTCACACTTGTCTAGAATAGAACAGTTCAAATCCTGGGGAAAAAAATACTTGAAATCTACCATTGATATACCACAGTAAGGTCAAGAGAGTTGAGATGGAGAACCAGAGGAGGTTAATGAAAAACTGTAAAGATTATAGATAACCTAAAAACCATTGATTATAGATAACCCAAAGTCAAAGGATCTTGAGGCCACAGAGAAAGCTTGCAAAGACCAGAAGGACAACTTGATGAATACAAAAGATGCCTACACCTAGTGCCTTAAACCTGCTGATGAGAGAGAAGACCCCATAATTTTTGCAGCATATGCAAAAGTTTCTTCAAAGACTAGTAGTCAGGGAATTATAAAGGGAAACTGACCTAGAGAAAATGAGGCTTCAAGAGAATCAGTGACCTACAAAGTTGCCTATTTAAACATGGAGATGGGTACTCAAAGCCAGGTCCACTGGTGCTTCATTCACTAAGCTTAAGCAAATCAATGCTCCATGCCAGGTGCTATGTCAAAATAACGTTCCCATGCCAAGAGGCACCTTGGAGCACAAAAAGGAAATTCTCCTTTTTTTGACTTTCATACCGTCTAGAAATGTTGAGTTGCATAACCAATCAGCTTGGAGCCTCTGTCATGCCTGCTCTTTTCACATGTTGCAACCCTATTCAACCTTTCACCTAAAAATGACAAAACTCTTAAAATGGTTCATTAAATCACCTGTCCCTGCCATGAAAGAAGGAGGAAAGTAATAACCATTCTATTTTATAGGTTAGAAAACAGACACAAAAGAATAAAGGATGGCCCAACTATACACAGCAAAGAATTCAATAACCTTGAAAAGGAAGGCTTCCAACTGGTAGGTATACATTTGAGCTATGCCTTCAGCCTCTTTGGTAGATTATTAACAGGGCCAGTTATAATGTGAAGCAAGTCTTTGACTTAGAGTTGTTGCTTTCTTGGGGAAATCCAATATTCATGAAAGTCCCCATCTCAGAAGTGGAAATATCCAGTATTCCTTTGGAAATAAAAGATACCATTTGGCTACACACTGAGCAAACAGTAGTCTCCTCTTCCTCTCTAAGAAAAAGTAGATAATCTACTTGTGTAACCTACTTGGAAAAATCTACTCTGGAAAAAAATCACAATCGGAGCAAAGCTAATAGAATATTTTAATGCATTCATTTTCAGATCTTTAAATTTTCAGCTTCATTTCAATAGCCTCAGGCAAGTAGTACCTTCAAACACAACATTAATTATAATGCTTAAAACATCTACCAGCAACAAGTAATCAAATATCAAGATAAAACAACTTTGAAGCCAGACTCATCTTTACTTACAATACTATATAACATGAGTTATAACCCTTTATGTGCATATGTGACTCACCATTTAAACAACTTCATGCCATAGAGCCTGTCCTTTAAATAATATGATTTGGTTCTCACTCTTTGGTTATTTTGGCCACCAAGTATAACAGGCCTGCACAATCTGCAATCCACCAAAGGATTTCAGGCAGCCTGCAAAAAATGTAGAGGAAGATACCCTCTATATTTTGGGGGAGCTGCCCAAAATCCTTTGGCATGCCCACAGGCCACAAGTTGTGAAGGCCTGAAGTATAAGAATAGATCATTTATCCTAGTCACAATCCAGGTGAAAACCAGCAATTTATTGGCTAATCAGCAAACTACTGAAAAGCATTTTGTCTAATAAGCTAAAATATGAAGATATAAAGTAATTCCAACTTTGTAAAGCCTAGTAGAATTATTTTACTATGAAATCTACAATCATCTAATCTGACATATATAAAAGGATTTATTTGAATTCTAAGTTTAATATGAATCAGCCCATTATTTACATTTACACTTCCAAATAGCCTCTGTCAAGCCAAAACTTCAAGTTATAAAGTATGTTCATGGAAAATATAAATGTCTATTGTTTTAACATCTAATCGAATAAATAAGTATTGTTTATTCCTTTCTATTCAACTGAAAAAATATAATTTCCCTCCCTAACTCAAATGCAAATAAACTCAGTGGCATAAAAAGAGAAGCTACTCCTAAGGTAATTTTTTGTGCTCTCTCTGAAGTATCTTTTCTAACAAAGAGACATGGAAACATATGAATAAACATAGTTAAGCAGTAGAACTAGGAGATTAGGTGTCAGTATAGTCTAGTGGAAAGACTATGGGACTGTGAACTAAGTAGGTGACACTTCTGAAAATAGGGACCATAATATAATCTTGGTCTCACAATTTCGTGTTCAGACATAAAAGGGCTTTTGGGTAACAACTAAAATGCTCTTTCCTTCTTTCCATAAACAGCATTTTTTAAAATGTAGAATCTTAGTTACTGCCAAGTTTGTTTTCTGTCCATTGTTCTCAATACATATGGCCACTAGGTGGCAGAGTGGAGAGTCAAGAAGACTGAGCTCAATCCGGCCTCACACACTTAGTTGCTGTGTGACCCTGGGCAAGTCACTTTGGTTCATTTGCTTTTGTTTCCTCATTTGTAAAATGAGTTAGAGAAAGAAATGGCAAACCACTCCAGTATCTTTTGTTGTTGTTGTTGCTTTTTGGAGGGCAATTGGGGTTAAGTGACTTGCCCAAGGTCACACAGCTAGTTTTTGTGTTAAGTGTCTGAGGCCGGATTTGAATTCAGGACCTCCTGACTCCAGGGCTGGTGCTCTATTCACTGCACCACCTAGCTGCCTACACTCCAGTATCTTTCTGAATGTGGTCATGAACAGTTAGAAATGACTGATCTACATTTTATGCATACAGGTATATATGTATGTACACACAATACATATATACACACACATTCACATATACACATCTGTGTGTACACACATACATGTACACATATGTATATACACGAAGAGATGTGTGTAATATATTTACATGTTTTATATATGTGACATGAGGTCTCTAAATAGTGAACACTTGATTTAATGAGCAACCCATGAACACATGACAAGGGTTCTGAATTTAGTGCCTTTCATGCCATTCTCAGCTCCCCAAAGCGGGCTTTGCTTTATTTTGCAATTCAAAATACTTAGAGTATAACTGACCTAGAGAATGACTCTCTCCCAGGAACATGTGGAAATGCCTTCACTAATGCAGATGTAGTTAACAGGTTATCCCAGAACCAGGAGTATCTACTCTCTCGCACACTAAGCCTACCAGATCCTCCACCAATTTCATGACACAGCCCCTCTAGGGAAATATATTGCTGATGTTTGAATTTAGGTTACCTTTCCCCAGAGAAACCATTATCTAAAAGATTATTGGATATAGTTTAAATAATACTATTAGTACCAAGTTTCAGGTATACTGGAGACACATTATGGCGTGATGGATAGAAATCCAGCCTTGAAGGCAGGGAGACCTGGGTTCAAATCGTGCTTCTAAACCTTACTGGTGCTATGACCCTGAACAACTCACTCCACTTCTTGGGACCCCTCACAGAATAAGTACTGACTTACATTGATCTCCTCCTAGGGGGTTCACTAATTCAATGAAATTGCAAGCCAAGTCCAAAAGATTTCAAGTATATTGTGGGTTAAATAAGCATTTGTGAGATGACCTGGAAACCAGTTATAACATGGCTTCAAAAGTGAAATGAATTCTCAGGTCAAAAATAACTGACATACAAATGACCTTTTGTAACACAACCTGCTTTGAAATCAAAGCCTGCATGTACTGCTAGCCTATCAACATGACTCCTGCAACCTCTTTGACTTACCTGCCATCAAACAACCATTAAGTCAGAAGGAAGCTTAGAAAGAGTTCATCTAGCCCATCAGTGTCAAACTCAAATAGGAACAGGACCAGTAAGCCACACATTGGAATCCTGGCAGGCTGGATATGCATTTAGAAAATTACATATGAGGGTTGGCTAGGTGGGACAGTGAGTAAAGCGGCAGCCCCCGAGTCAGGAGGACCCAAGTTCGGTTCCAGCCTCAGACACTTAACACCCACAGACAAAAAAAAAAAAAACTAGCTGTGTAACCTTGGGCAAGTTACTTAACCCCAAATGCCCTCCAAAAGGCAAAAAAAGAAAGAAAGAAAAAAGAAAACTACATATGAAGGGGCGGCTAGGTGGTGCAGTGAATAGAGCACTCTGGTCTCAGACACTTAACACTTACTAGCTGTGGGACCTTAGGCAAGTCACTTAACCCCAATTACCCTCCAAAAAGAAAAAAAAATTACATACAAACATTATACGTTCTATGGTATTTTTACTTATTTTGTAAACATTCCCTAATTACATTTTAATCAGGTTCAGTAGTGGCATGACTCACATGCTTCTGACACCCCTGATCTACTTCACCTTCCTCCCACAAGTACAAATCCCCCTCCAGAACATCTACGATATCTGTACATCCCTGAAACTCATGACTGTGCCATTTTTTGGATAACTCTAAATATTAAGATATTCTTTCATATATTGAACCAAATCTACCCCCCTTTTAACTTCTACCCACTGATGGAAATGTTTGCCTTTGGGAACTGAACAGCATTAAGTATAATTAATCCCTTTTCTTCATAACAACCTTTAAATGTTTCCTTCCTTTCCCAAATTATCTAAGTTTTTCTATAGTCATTCCTTATATGATTGATCATCATCTTTATAATCTTCCCTCCAAAGCATTTAAGTTGATCAATATCCCTCTTTAAGTGTTACAATCAGAACTTACTACAAAAAGGATCTGAGTCTTCTATTGAATGACGGGACTTTTATCTTCTTTCTTCTTGACCCCATACTTCGATTAATAAAAGCTAAGATCACATCAGTTTTTTTAGCAGCTGCTTTACACTCTTGGTTCATATGGAATTTTCAATCAACTAAAATTTCAGTCATTTCAACATGGTGGGGGGGAAGAACATGTATTATGACTTGATCCTTGTATGAGTAGGGGAACATACAAAGTTTATAACTTTGTACTAGGGTAGATATAAAGTTTAAATAAGACATAGTTCCCACCTTCATGGGGCTTACAGTTCAGTATGAAAATAATACATAAACATATATAGATAAGTATAATATATAATATTCCACAAAGGCATTAAAAATTACAAAACAAGGTGGTATGTGAGATCCAAGGAGAAGAATCATTATTGACTGAGAGGATCAGCAAAGTTTTCATAAAAGAGTGGCCTTCTGATTAGGCTTTAGAAGATAGATAAGAATTCAATAGGTGAAGAGAAGGAAGAAGGAAATGCCATACATGAGGAATAGCATAAGCAAAAACAAGTATCACGAGACCACACAACTTGTTTAGGTGTAAGAGAGTAGATGGAGTGGGCTGGATTAGATAAGTGAGATAAAGAAGATTTCAAAGACCAGCACACACCAGATTATGGAATCTGGGAACTGTCAGGCAGAGGAGTTTAAATTTTATTCCATAGGAAATAAGCCACGAAGGTATTTTAACAAATGAGTGATATAACTAGAAATATAAGGACGATTGCTCCAGCAAAACAGTTAAAAAAGGAAAGTAGAGATAAGAAAACCTGTATTGCAATAATTCATGTCAGGGGGTAAGGAGGACTCTATTGATCAGTCAACAAGTGTTTGTGCCAATCACTCTACTAAATGTTGGAATTCAAAACACAAAAATGAGATGATTCCTCTCCTCAAAGAACTTATATTCTATAATTGCATTAAAAATGTAAATGAAATGATTATAGATGCAGGTATTTCAAGAACAAAGCTCTAAAGTGAGATCAAGGCACTGATCTCTACCCAGGCAGAAGCCATGCCTGCCTCCCCTGTGGTTCAACAGCAGCTGCAGCTGTTTTATAGCTCAGAGAATGTCAGTTACCTGTGATCTTCAAGCTTATTTTAAACTTCAAATCTCCAACCCCATTCTTCTCTCCCCACCTGCCCTTATTCTCTCCTGTTCCTCACTTTTCTCTCCCCCAGAGGTTTATTAACCCTTTATTTGGTTGTATTATTCCATTTTATTTTTCATTTTTGCCATCCCTTTTGTCTGAATCTGTCCCCTCTCTCATTTGACCACTACAAATCTTCATAAAGCTACTATTTCCTGCCCCTCTCCTCCTTAACCAAAATTATGGAATAAATATCTGTACGTATGATATTTCCCATTTAGTGTATTTCAGATTGAAATTGACTTTGCTACTGAGGTTTGAACCCCTTGGGAAATGGCAGGAACTCTATTCTCTACTGTGCTGGAAACGTTATCACCAAAGCAATAATAGCAAGGCCACCTAGAAGTCTAGAGATAAGAAGTTAGTTTAAAATTCACTAAAAGAACTGATATTAAAGACAAGAATAATTACAATCTTTAAAGGAAAAATTTGTAACAACCTTGAATGGGGGAGAGCAAGAGAATTCAATTGTATCTCTAAGGTTTAGCAGTGCTGATAGTCAATGATAACAAAGGGGAAATGTTTTACATTTCTAAAAGGTCACTTCAAATAGAATACACAAATGAAATATCAATAAATTTTAAAAGGCTCTGATTTTATAAGGAGCAAAGTAAAAGTCACTTCTCCAGACCTAAAAGCTTTTAACCCTTTGTCTGAATTCCTAATTCTCTCTAAGATGGTGTATTTTAGAAACAATGGTATGGACCATTTCTCTTCAATATGACTTGACTAAAGAGCTCCTCAAAAAAAATACTAACCCTTCTCGGATTAAGTAGAAAGAATGATGAACCTGGTGAGACCAATATTTGAATCTCATTTCTGATATTGTGAGACCCAAGGTAAGTCATTGCAATTCTCTCATCCTCTGCTCTCTCATCTGTAAGATGGCGATAATAACAAGGTTATTATGAGATCCAATAAGATAATTTATGGAAAGTATTTTGCTAAACTTCAAGGAAGCTTTATAAAGCAAATTATTATGCCATCCCTTAAAAATAGGGTCACATTGTACGTTCTTTACCCTCACAGATTCATCCTTTTTTTCTTTTCTTTTTTCATTAATAAAGAATTAGAGGCTCAGTAACTTTCTAAATATTACACAGGGAATCAATGTAAGGATGAAAATATAGCTTGTATTACTATCCAAAAGCCAAATCTCATACTAGTATATGTTTTATTTTGTGTATCCCATCATGTTTCCAAATGTGCTACACCTACTGTCTCACTTAATACTCATAACAACCCTATAAGTTGGAAGGAAATTTTCCTGAAATTATACAAAAGGAGAGGTTAAATAATTTGCTCAGAATCACACAGCTAGAATGGGGAATAGAACCCAGTCCTGCTTATTTGTTGTCCATTGTTCTTTTCTATTCTGCCACACTACTTCTCTCTACAAATATGACTCACCTTTCATTTAGCCACATTTGTTTCAATTGCTGTGATTAACATCAATTCTAAGTTCACATTTATACTTTGCTTTTTGCCTAACAACCCTGTGAGTTAGATGGCATTTTCCAGAGTGGGGATTTGAAGTTTTAAAAAGTCATGTGATTTGCCAAAGGTCACATAACTAGTAAAATTAAGAATCTGGGTTCAAATCCACATCTTCTGACTTCAAGCCCCATTTTCTCTCCTTTAAGCTGAGCTGCCCCCTCAGGACTGGAAAACAAAGGGAGTGTCAATTGCCTCCTATTGAACTCCAGATAAGATCAGAAAGAGCCAAGAATACCACATCAGCCATGAAAGTTAATGTAACAGGGAGGCTTTGTTTTCAGGAATAAGGAGATGAGAGTCTCCCTGTTCCCTTTGCTGGCCAAACTACATGTGTAGTATATATTATATTTCGTTCTTGGCAGTATATTTTATGAAGACCATTGATGAGCTGGAGAGTATCCAAAGGAGGGCAACAAGGATGCCAGATGAAGACTTGTTAAAAGCACTAAAGATATTTAACTGAAGAAAATACATAGAGAAAATAAAGCAGCTACCTGTAAGTCATTGAAGAGCAGTCATGCAGAATAGAAATTAAATGTGTTTTTCTTGGCTACAGAAAGCAGAACTAGGGGCAAGATCAGATGTTTCAAAGAAGGCAAATTTTGGCTTAATGTAAGGAAAAAACTTCCTATTCGAACTGTTCATATACCTGCCAAGATAAACCCAGGAACTATATGAACATAATTATAAAACACTTTTTATACAACTAAAGTCAGATTTAAATAATTTGAAAAATGTGAATTGTTCATGGGTGGGTTGAGCCAATATAATAAAAATGACAATGCTACCTAAACTAATCTATTTAGTCAGTGCCCTCCCAATTAAAATATGAAAAAACTACTTTATTGAGCTAGAAAAATAAGAAAATTCATTTGGAAGAAAAAAAGGTCAAGAATGTCAAAGAATTAATTTTAAAATATAATGGAAAGAGATCTAGCAGTACCCGATCTTAAACTGTATTACAAGGTGGTAATTATCAAAACTATCTGGTACTGGCTAAGAAACAGTATAGTGGGTTAGTGGAATAGAGTAGGTATATGATAAATAGCAATAAATTATTATAATAACCCTGTATTTGATAAACATAAAAATCTAATCTTTAGGGTTAAGAACTCGTTATTTGGTTTTAAAAATGCTGGGAAAACTGGAAAGCAGTCTGGCAGAGACTAGTATTTGTACAATTTACCAAGATAAGGTTGAAATGGGTACATGACCTAGACCTAGCAATAATTAAATTATAAAAGAACACAGAATATAGTACTGACCAGATTTATGAAGAGAATTTATGGATAAAGAATAGAGAGTATTGCAAGATGTAAAATGGATCATTTTGATATATATATATATATATATTTTTTAAGCAATTGGGGTTAAATAACTTGCTCAAGGTTACATGGCCAGTTATAATTTTGATTATATTAAATTAAAATTTTTTATACAAATAAAACCAATGAAGTCAGGATTAGAAAGAAAGTAGAAAATTGGAAGGGGAGAACTTTTATAGACAATTTCTTGGATAAAGGCCTCATACCTTAAATATATAGAGAACTGAGTCAAATTTATAAGAATTAGTCACTCCCCAACTGATAAATGGTCAAAAAAAAATATGAACAGGAAGCTTTTGGAAGATGAAATTAAAACTCTATTATAGTCACACAAAAAGTACAAATTAAAACAACTTTGAGGTACGATCTCACACCTATTAGAGTGGGAAAATAATAAAGGAGAAATGACAAATGCTGGAGGGGTTATGTAAAAATTGGGACATTAATACACTATTGATGGAACTGTGAACTGATCCAACTATCTTGGAGAGCAATCTGTAATTATGCCCTAAGAGTTATAAAACTATGTATACCCTTTGACCCAGCCAATAGGTGTATTTCCCAAAGTGACCAGGGAGAAATGAAAATAATCTATATGTCCTAAAATATCTATAGCAGTTCTCTTTGTGGTAACAAAGAACTGGAAATTGAGGGAATGCCCATTAATTGGGGAATGGCTGAATAACTTGTGCTATATATTACTGTGCTGTAAGCAATTAAGAGCAGGGCGATTTTAGAAAAACATGGAAAGATTTGCATGAAATAATGCAGAGTGAAATGAGTAGAACCAAAAGAGCACTGTATACAGTAATAGCAATATAGTTCAAAGAATAACTATGAATGACTAAACTATTCTGGCTAGTATGGACTTTCAAATCAACTACAAAAGACTTGTGAAGGAAAAATGCTATCCACCTGTGATAGTAATGGCAATTAAAGATTCCCCAGTATTGGCTGGGTTTTCAAATTGATTGTGTTAAAACCCAGAGCTTGTTAATCCCACCTGTGGGATGGACTTGTTGATGTGAAAAGAAAGTCCTGAACTGGGAGGAGCTGGTGATGTACATTTGGAGAGACAAGAGAGAGGCGGAAAAACTTTTTGGAAGCAGCACCTAGTGGAGGCAGAGAAAGACTGAGAAGGATTGCTGAGGGCTACTTTGAATTGCCCTGGACTTTTGAGACCTGCCCCCTGAGCTGCCAAGGACTGAGGAGACATGGCTGTTTTGCTGGTACTTTGTATGTCTGTTTTGATGTTGTTTTGCTAGATTTGTCCACTGGTGAAAGACAGTCCTGTTGTTGAAGAAGTCCTGGAACCTGGCTTTTGGTTAAGAAGCCCTGAGACTGTCCTGCAGACAGAGAGTGAATACTGTCCACTGGTGAAGGACAGTGCTGTTGTTGCAGGGGTCTGGAGACTGTCCTGCAGACAGAGAGTGAATACTGTCCACTGGTGAAGGACAATGCTGTTGTTGCAGGGGTCTGGGAACCTTTCTGTTGGTTCAGAAGCCCTGAAGAAGGATTTTCTTGTTGTATGTTTACAGAAATCCTGGGAGAGGGCTTTGCTAATGTTTTCAGGGGTTCTAGGACTGTTCTACAGACAGAGGATGAATTAATGAAGGGACTGGCAACGTATCTTGTGGCCTTGCTAAGCCTTGTCTCCCCAGGAACTAAGATTGCTGAGAACTTGCCTCGTGTCAAGATGAAGAAAAGACCTCCATTTGGGTATTAAGTGCTGTGTTTAAACTTGATGTAACTCTGGGGTAGATTCAATTGAGATCCAGGAGTGGGGAACTTTTGACCTTTTTGTGCTCTGTGATTGACAAATAAAGTATAGCCTAGGGGTGGAGTAGTATTTAGAACGGGACTTTGTAATTGATTGAATGATTGGAAGGTCCTGGGGTGGGGTAGTACTTGGAGATTATTTAATCACACTTAGTAAATGCTGTATTTGGAATGATGTCATGTTTTGATCTTCTCTGTTCTTGGTTTGTCACTGAATAAAATGGAGAGCACCTATGCTGGTATTCTGAACCTTGGGAAGTTGCCTTTCCTTGACATTACATTACACCACCTCCAGAGAAAGAACTGATATATGGAAGTATGTATTGTGTGGTTTTATGTGTATATATATATATGCATGCATGAGTGATTGTATGTATTTATGTCAAACATTGGCCTTCTCTAGTGCAAGACTGGGAGGGAGAGAGGGAGACAACTCGGAACGCAAAATGCAAAAGAACATAAATGAAGATGAAAAAAAAATGACCAAAAATAGACAGATTCAATTCCACTTGGGAGGGGGATCCAGTATCTAATAAGAACTGGACAATGGGGTTTGAGTCAGAAGAGGGGAGGAGTTCCAGCAAACTTGTTTCTACTGAGCTTTTGAACTACTCTTTGAGGTCTGGACAATGAAAAAGCTAAGATAGAGGAAAGAAAGGTCACTGCTTTCCCCATGATACCTGTTCCTCCTAAAACATTCAGGCTGCCTGTGAGAGGTAATAATAATATAAAATAATGGAACACTAAAATGTATTGAGCATAATCTAATCTGATGATTTTAAGCAAATTCTGTGTTGCAGTTCCTTAGGGTTATCATATGAATATTATTTAGTATCTTACTAGAGATAGATGGAAATGCAGTTATAGAATTTCTTTAGGAAAAAAGTGATAGATAAGTCAGCTTTCACATATGTGTAGAAGGGAGATCTAACAAACTGCAAATGAAGAGTGTATTATATTCTTGAAAAGTGTATTCAGAGATTGAAGTAAGAAAGGAAATGACACCTATATTTGGGTGGATATGTCTTCTCATCAATGTCAGTACCCCTCCAATGGTAGATTACAAGGCCTCTACACTCTCGTAATTTGTGAAATTTATACATCCGTCTTTAAATCCTCTGTGGAAATCTACTCAACATCCTTATTCTTTCTTTGGTTCTTTTAATATTCTGTATCTATTCACCCAATGATCAGATTTGTAACCCCCTGCTCTCATTAAAATACTAACCCATCAGGGGCGGCCAGGTAGCACAGTGAGTAAGAGCACCGGCTCCAATGTCAGAATGACCTGGAGATCGAATCCCGGGCTCAGATACTCAGCACCACACCCAGAAAACTGGCCATGTAACCTTGAGCAAGTTACTTAACCCCGATTGCTTTAAAAAAAATACTAACCCATCTCCTTTTCTAATTCCCACAGATGTCCTTGATGGTAACTGACATATCATTTCTTCTAAAGGCATAATTGGCAAAATTCTGCTGCCCATCTATACCTACTACATGTTTCCTCTTTGACTTTTGGGTCACCTATAATTTTGAATCTTCTGAGATTTCAGAATTCTATGATTTGCAGCCATGTAGCATTATTTAATGGGATTTAGGAGCAAAGAATAATTTGGGACTCAATAACAATCCTGGACAATTTCCTAAGTGTGATCTAGCCTGTTCTAGGGTCCATCTTCAGTGCCTGTCCAAGGTGCTATGGTAGGCAAAGGATTAATATTGTCAAGAAGGGGGAAAGGACAGGAGAGATGGGGTGAGAGAGTTGTGAGGAGATACAATTGCTGGCTCAGACCCAATGATGTTTAGAAAAATCCTTGTTAGTTTCAGTGTTATTTTAAAATATGAAGCCTCAGTATTTTCCCAAGTGGATTATGGGGAGACAAGATGAAAGGAAGTAACAAAAGAAGAATTATTAGGCATCAACAGAAGGTCCCTGGACACCAAAGAACTGTTAAACTAGTAGGGATCCAGGTCAGATCAACCTGACAGTTACATAAGACACCCAATGCATAAACACAGTAAGACTAGGATTAGGAAGTGACTAGGATGGCAGAAGTGTCTGTTCTTCTTACATTCAACTTGGCATGTGAAAGACCCCGACAAAGAATGATAATTGTTAGGGAGACAAACAATAGAACTGGGTCTTCTCGGATGATTATTTGAGTGACATTTGGAAAGAAATAATACCCATCAGAGTCAGAGGTATGGACAGAGGAGTGGAAGACCTCTAATAACTATGAAACCCTGTATTTCTGGGAGAAAGGGAACTTTAAACTATATAATATGCTGAAAGATTACTACCAGTAGAAGTTAATTGAAATTGAAATGTCCAATTAAGTACTTCAACAGCTTCCCTCCATGTTATTCCTGACCCTAAATAGCCACAATAAAGGAAGAGCTGGGGCAGAAGAGCTGTATACATAGGCAGATTAGGCATCCAACTAGCCACAGTCTAGGCACTAGACATCCTTCCTCCACTTAATTATTCTCATGTGAATTTTTAGAAATCATCTCTCTGGAATGCCCAAGGACCTCATTTGGAAGCCCCTATAGTGATTATAGCATCACAGATTTTGAAATTCAGACGTCAATCAGTCCATTCCTTTTATTGTAGAGATAAACCTTTGAGGCTATCTGGTTCATTACTTTCATTTCAGGAATGAGGAGGTTAGCCTAGACAGGTTAAGTAACTTGTTCAAGATTATAAAAGATGAAGTAAGGATTTAAACCACTTCCCTTAGTACTCTTTAAATTACACCACTCTACCTTTGGGACTCACAATCAGCATCATGTTATCTACTAAGAGGAGCCCCTGGAGAATCTCACCATTGATAGGTTATTCTTACAGTGATGGCAGATATACAGAGCCCTCTGTTTCCCTTTTCCACTTAGACTCTGTTACACATCCTCCATGATACTATCAACCACATTTGGCAAGTATGTGTTTTGTACCCTCCTTAAAATCAATAATCAGAGAATTGCTGAACTAGCTATCTCTGGGGTTATCTTCTCTATATTAGAAAGTTCCATACAATCTTAATATGTGTATGGAGAACACCTTGTTGGAAAAAGGTCTTTTGGAAGGCATTTTTTCATTACCTGAGTCAATTTTTTTCTCATGATAGGATCAGGACAGCTAGGTAGTTATAACAGCAAGCACCCTAGCATACCCAGGATGGCTGCAAGCACAGGTTCTTTGATCTGCTTTTCTAAAGGAAAGCAACTCAAAAGGGGTTAACAATCTTAGTTTAATCAAACAAATGGATAATTTACTTGGTTCAGGGGAAAAAGTCAGCACCCTGAACTTCACAGAAAATACAAACAGAAATTATTAGCAGACAAAAAATACAGATAGAGAAAATAACACAATTCAACAGATAGTGCTTCTAGCTGTCTGATCATTACATACATACATAGCTACCAGATAGAGAAACACCAACATCTGGTTTTTCAAGTCTGGGGGGCTCAATGGCTACCCAGGGTCTCATATGGCCAAATCACACAACTCTTCCCGTAAGTGAGCCCCAAAGCAAATCCTCACCTCAGAGTATAGATAGCCTTCTTCAGGGTCAGAGGACATCACAACCTTCATGACCTACTGCCTAATTACAAAGTAACAAAAGGTGTGGAGCTTCCTAAAAAACAAGCCTCCCCCCAATCAAGCCCCTCCTTGTTGGGTTCCACTTGAGGTCCATTTAGGGGCAGGGAAGATCTTCAAATTCCCTTACCATTACAGCAGTGCAGTGGACATAGTGTCCAAGCCTGGAGTCAGGAAGATCTGAATTCAAATGTGACCTCAGACACGTACTAGCTACATGACTCTGACTTAACCCTGCTTGCCTCAGTTTCCTCATCTATAAAATGAGTTGGAGAAGGAAATGGCAAACCGCATTTCAGTCTTTGCCAAGAAAACCCCAAAGTGGGGTCACAAAGAGTTGGACATGACTGAAATGACTGAACAACAACAAAATAACAGGATCATAGTTTTAAAACTGGAATAAACACCAGGGAGGCCATTAAGTTCAATCCCTCATTTTACAAATGATGAAACAGACACAGAAAGGTTAAATGAGCTTCCCAGAGTCACATAGCTAGTAAGTGTTTGAGGCAAGATTCAGATGCAATTTCTTGCCTCTAAATGTAGTACTCTACTGATCATGCCACCGACTGTCTCCCAATCAACAAACCCAAGGTTACAATGCTGAATTTAATTTTGATCTTTTCAACATAATTTAGAGGAAAACTAAAAGAAAGATGGAAAAATGATAAATGGCAATATAACTAATTTCTCACATGTGCTCCCCTGAAATGCAAGTGGACTGTCTTGTTAGAAAAGGGTCTGCCCTACTAGACAATGGACTTCTCCATTGGAACTAGTTATTTTTTCTAATTTCTAGACCAAAGTTGTCATACTTTATCCCAGCCAACTATCTCATAAGTCATTGCAGTAAAGGGGGGAGACAGAGGAGAGGAGAGTGGAATAGAGAAGAGAGTAAAGACTAAGCAAGAGAAAGTAAAGGGCTTGATACCTCCATCATTACTCTAAAAACAACTCAAAGCATACGCTCTGCAGACAAGATAGCAAACGGATCATCTTTAAGCAGGAAAGCACATCAACTACTTTATATTGAGCTCCACACTACGTACATATATGGGTCCTCAATTTCAATTATTCATTATTGAGTATTCTCTTTGCTGGTGTATCAATTTCTCTCCCTCAGCTTTTCATTCTATGCTATTCTTGTCCATGTCTTTCTATAAAACTACCAAAGAAAACATAACCAAGGCTCTGGAGGCCTTCCATTGATTCATTTAACATCTTTAGGACTTGAGCTGGCCCTTCTTGTTGTCTCAGATTCCCAGTATATGATGAACTCATTATAGACATATTCCTAGAGAACTTCACTATTCCTCATCTGTAAAATAAAAGGTCATTCTAGATACCTACTGAAGTCTCTTGTGGTGCTAAATCTATGATCTTACAGTACTATAAAATGTCAGACAATTTCCCAAATGCAATACAGCTCACTCTCTTCCTCCTTTTCAGTTCTGGTCCTTGTTCATTACAGCACCTATTCATGATATATGTAGTATTCATGGACTACTTCTATGGGTTGTCTTTCCAAGGTGCATATAACTATGTGGAATTCATATTTAGCTCACCACAGTTTAAATGTAGTGAAAATCAATAGTTTATCCACTAATACTTAGATAACATGTAAACTTTGGTCTATAATTCTGTCATCTCCTATGAGACAATAATCTCATAATTTTCTGCATGCAATTCTAAACAATTGCTTTTTAAGTAAGCAAAAATACATTCACTTCTTTAGAACTATAAAGATAATGTTCATGGCAGTAACTGATATTACTTATTAATTTTTCTTGATTTGTTTATATATGTATGTATGGATAGACAGACAGACAGATAGATAGATAGATAGACAGACAGACAGATACACACATACACACACGTTTATACATCTTGATGAATAGTTATGCTATAATCAAAGTAACCTCTATGTTCTTTCCTCTAACAAAATTTCCCTGTTTGGATCTTAGATTTTCTTTATCAACATTTACTTCTAAAAGTTTATAAGTGCTATGTAAAATTTGTTTAGGTATTAATGTTCATTAAGAAATTGGTGTGAGAAGCTTCTATTTTATTATGCTTCAACATTGAAAGATTAAAATCCTTGCCCAAAATCTATTCTTAAAAATCTCCATTTCCATCAAAGAAAAGACTCAATACAGAACTTGACATAGTCACTGAAAACACAGGTCAAGGGAGATTTGAAAGTTGCAACTGTGGTAAAAAAAAAAAGGGAACTACTTCTCCAAGTTTAAACATTTTAGAATAAACATATACTTGGGCTTAGATAGGCTCAGTAAGCCTGTAAGTCTGCAAAGTCGTTTTGTTATGTCATCTTTCTAAAACTTGCCAAAAAAAAGCATGATTCTAATGCTTTTTTTTTTTTCCTGAGGGTAATCTTAATAGAGTTCCAGGAATTCATGATTAGTATAGCTCTAGGGGATCTTAGAAGAGGCGACAATACCTAGTATTTCACTGCTTTGTTCCTTAGGGAACTCAGGCACAGAATATCCACTATCTTCCTCTGCTCTCCTTAATACCCTAAATGGACTCTAACAGCAACTCCCAATGGGCTTGTGAGAGAGGAAAGTAGTCAGCTAACCTCCAGCACCACATTAGTGGGAATAGGCATCCATACCCACCCCTCACATCCCCACAGGACAGGAGCTACTCCTGATCTTTTGTATCATAAAGATGGTGAATATAATTAAATGTGTGACTTCAGGTAAATCACTTAAATTCTCTGAATTTCTAGAAAATGAGAAGATCAAACCAGAAGATCAAACTCTATGGTCACATCCAGATATAAAACTCAATGATTTCGTGATCATCAATATTCTAAAGAAATTCTATACTCATGCTGTGAGTCACACTATCAACTTTCCCATGGTTCACAGCATGAATTCTTTTAAGCCCAATATTTCTTTTGGATCTTGGGTTTATGGATCAATGTTGATCTATCTAACACCAACATAACTATATGGTTCTTTCCATTACAGAAGACTTTCAAATTTGGTCCCCCCCAAGGCAAAAACTTTACTAGACCTATCAAAATACTTCAAAATTAAAATAAAGTGTCAGTCAGAAGCATACCTTCATCACTAGTAATGCAAGATTTTAGAGGATTCTTTGATAAACATCTCTCCAGGGAACACTTTGACAGGAATGAAATTAAATCCACCATTACAAATGAATTCTAGAGATAGAGAAATTACAGATAAATTTTCATATGTGGTAGAGATATGTCTTTTTCATATAACTAATGTCAGAGTCAGGCTGAAGTAAATATCAAATCATTTTTTAAAATCATGGCATTTGAGATAAGTTCTTTTTAATAAGAGAGATGCCATTAAAAACCAAAGACAGAAAAGACAGAAAGTGAGTATTACAACAGATAGATTATTAAATTTCCAAAGTATGCTTTATAAATTGTAACATTAGTATTAATTGCCCTGTCATCTCTTAATAAATGTTTTATAAAAATTAACAAAGCATTCACTATGTGGTAGATAAAGGGATATCAAAGTCTTCATGCAGTATGTCATAGAGAAATCAGGGCAATTAAGTATAAAAGAGAAAAAAGATGGTGTAATTTTAACTTTGAAGAAAGCTAGCCTATATTTATCCAAGGAGACGTAGGATAAGAATAAATGCTGAGAATCTATTCCTACAGGGGAAAACACATTTCTTCAATGTTTCAGTGGATATGTGATCTCATCTTTATGATTTACACCCTTCAATAGCCTAAGTAACTACACACATCCATGTCTTTACATTGTGTGGAGTTCCTGTCCCTTTCTGCCCATGAATTCTCCATTGTGTTAGGTGGATTTTGTCTTGGGTTCTTGACATTATGGAAGCTCCATACTGTACAGGATCTGTCCATCTTGTATTCCTGAAACTCAATAGGTGACTAGCCTACCTCCTTTTTCTGGTCAAACACCTCTTTGATGATAATTTTAACAAGGGCCACTTGGACACAATTCTTTGTTGGTAACATGTTAAGCTGTATTTTACACCCACAATTTATCTTTCCATTTCACTTTGATCTATTTCATTTATTTGGTAATAGTGTCATTTCAGAATTTATAGCAACCCTAGAATCATCTGAAGAATACTAATGTTAAAAATATGGTTGATTTGCTTTTTTAAGAGAGAGTCTAGGGATAAGAGACATCATAGAATGGTGAAAAGATTGCAAATCTCTCTTCTATTTAAATTCTACACTGGACATAACAGTGACTGACATCTTTGGTCCTTGTCTTATGACCACCAAGAGAAGCTCTGTCTTATATCTCACAGAAAATCATCAAAGCAAGGTACCTCAGTTTTTATGTCTATCGAGTAGTCTTTTATGAAATTGATAAAATCATACAATCTTTGTGATCTTATTGATAAATGTGCCATGGTATATTTAACCAAAACAACCAATTTTTCCTTGTTCTTATTGCAGCGTTGACTGTATGTATGTGTATATGCATTTGTACTAGAAAGATCTATGTAGTTTGATCAAAAGGGAATCTGTCCTAACCCATCCCAAACATTCCCCCTCCCCTCGCCTCCATCATAATGCCTAGAACTCCCTCATTAAATCTGTCAGCTGGTCAATAAGCAATTATGTAATCATTAGCTGTTAAATGAATTAGCTATTATGTTAGATAAATTAGTTATATTTCATTTGGTACCAGCTGCTCTGCTTGGTTTCAACTCTATCCTGTCAATGGTGTCAAATTAAAATAGAAACCATTGACTTAGAAAATGACAAATTAACATTTTGTACGTTGTGTTGTATTTTTATTTATTTTGTTAAACATTTCCCAATTCCATTTGAATCTGGTTCAGCACTGGGAGTTTTGCAGCAAGTTTAAAACCTCTGATCCTTAAGAGTACAAGTCATTCCCCAATTGATAAATGGTCAAAGGATATGAACAGGCAGTTTTCAGAAGAAGAAATAAAGCTATCTATAATCATATGAGAAAATTTCTAAATCACTATTGATTAGTGAAATGCAAATCAAAACAACTCTGAGGTACCACATCACATATATCAGTTTGGCTAACATGACAATATAGGAAATGATAAATGCTGGAAATGAAGTGGAAAAATTGGAACAGTAATGCATTGTTCATGGAGTTGTGAACCAATCCAGCCATTCTGGAGAGCAATTTCGAACTATGTGCAAAGGGGCAAAAAAAAAAATTGCAGCAATACCATTTCTAGGGCTGTATCCCAAAGAGATTGTACAAATGGAAAAAGGACCCACATGTATATTCATAGCAGCTCTTTTTGTGGTGGCAAAGAATTGACAATTGAGGGGATACCCATCAGTTGAGGAATGGCTGAACAAGTTGTGGTATATGAATGTAATGGACTAATATTTTTCCATAAGAAATGATGAGCATGCAGACTTTAGAAAACCCTGGAAAGACTTGAATAAACTGATGCTTAGTGAAGTGAACAGAACTAGGAGAACACTGTACATGGTAATAGCCACAATGTATGATGACTAACTTTGATAGACTTGTCTCTTCTTAGCAATGCAAGGATCCACGACAACTCCAAAGGACTAATGAGGGAAAACACTGTCTACATACAGAAAAAGAACTATGGAGTCTGAATGCACATTGAAGCATATTATTCTCTCTCTCTCTCTCTCTCTCTCTCTCTCTCTCTCTCTTTCTTTCCCTCTCTTTCTCTCTCCCTCTCTTCCTTTCCTCTCTCCTCTCTCTCTCTTCTCTTTCTTCTTTTTTTGTTTGTTTCTTCTTTCTCATGATTTCTCCCTCTCTTCTTCACATGACTAAGGTGAATGTTGAAAACTAAAGCTAAGTAAATAAAATTTTTTTAAAAATGTATTCAGACAAAACCTATGATCTTCATCATGCCTCATTCAGGAGAAACTCATCACTAGTTTCCAACATTCACTTTCATAAGATTTTGAGTTCTAAATTTTCTCCCCATATCTCCCCCCCCTCCACCCCAAGATGGCATGTAATTTAATATAGGCTCTACATACACATTCATATTGAACCTATTTTCACATTGGTCCTTAATCATCATGGAGATTGCTTCAGCTTTGCTACTCACATACCACATCCGAATCCTCAGTGGCTTCTGCCTCTCTGACTAGAGCACTGAAGGACACAGCAAAAAACTTCTCCAATTGCCTCCCTTTATAGACATCTTCAAATGTCAGTCATCCCTTCATGTGTCACCACCTGCTTTTCTTGGTTTCAATTCCAAAATTATCTTCTTCATGCTTCTGCTCTGGGTATCCTCTGCCACTCCAATCCCTTATCAGTTTCCTTTTGTGTATTATTCCCCCATTAGATTATAAACTCCTTGAGGGCAAGGACTATCTTTCTTTTTCTTGTTTGTATCCCCAGCACTTAGCACAATACCTGGCTCTAAAATAAATCAAAAAGAGACAGACAAGGAGATATAACCATTCCTATGTATGTTCTGAGTACAAATCCCACCCCTTGACAAGTCCTAACTGCCTGTATGACTCTGGGCATGTCATTTAAACTTCCAGGGCACTAGGCAACTCTCTAAGAAGACTGAAATTTGCTGAACAGTTGCAAATCTGTATAGCTAGAATAATTTTCTCCATGTCCAGTTCTCTGTTTTATTATGTTTCTTCTGAAATGGGGGCATCCAATTATAAATTGGTCAAATCCTACAAATCAAAAAACAGAGAAAATAAAGGCCCTCTCTTTGTCCCTGAGTGGAAGGAAGTCTGGGGAAACAAACATTTTTACAATGGGAAACAGAGTACAAAATTAACCAATTGGCTCATCTAGGCAGTCAGCACAATACATTAAAATGATTATTCCAAGAACAATACAAAAATCAGGATTACTCCAAGTCAGTTGAGCAGCCATAATTTTATTTTATTTTATTTTTCTTTCTTTTTTTTTTTTTGCAGTAACAACAGGAAAAAGTCTGTCAGTTCTACTGTTTACTGTTGGAAGATGAGGGTAATAGCAACAGCTGGGAAGATTTTGTAAACTCATGCACCTTAGGGATGCTCAACCTAAACCAATAATTTGAGTTACGATGAGAACAAAAGACCATCTGAAGTTTAAGGAACAACATAAGGAACATTTAGAATATTAATTTCTCATTAACCAAAGACCTTACAAGTTAAAAGCTGATTTATTGCTTGCTAAATAGGTTACTGTCATTTACAAGCAGAGAGAGTGGCACAGGAGTTTAAGTAATTGACCTAGAGCAAGGGAAGCAATTGTCTCCTGGGAAATATTACATGAATATATATGACAATAATTCCTTTTTTGTACAAGGTTCAGTCAAAAGATGCCTTGGTTTGCTCTCCCATGATAAATTCAATCACTGTGTTCTCTAACACTATTACTGAATCAGTTTATTGTTTTTGGTACAGATCAGCAAACAGTAAGGTAAGCTAATTATACCATTTCCCAAGATGTACACCAATTACTGGGTAATCTTTAAGGTATATTCTTCTGCCAGAGGAAATGTGAGTCCTTCTGAAACAAATATTTCAATGAATATTCATTCTGTTCACAAAGAAATATATCTTTAAATCCATGTCTATGTTCATATTTAAAAAATAAAATTATTGGTAAAAATGAGAACATAAAACAAGGAAAGCATCATTATTCTTAATCTCACTCCTATGCATGGTAAGTTTATCATCTCAAACAATAAGAACACCATTATCACGGTCTCCCAGACTGGAAACTTTCATATAATCTTTGAATTTTTCTTTTCTCTTATTCCCATATCTCAACAGCTGCTAAGTCTTAATGCCATGACTTTTATAACATCTCTTACATCTTTCCCCTTTCTCTATTCCCACTGCCAGAATTCTGGCTCAGGCAATCATTGACTTTTGCCCAATCATTGCAATAGCCTTCATTCAATAGCTTTTAAGAAACAGCTAAATGAACAACTTTAGCAAAGTTGCAGGATATAAAATAAACCCAAATAAGTCATCAGCATTTCTATATACCACCAACAAAGCAAGATATAGAATGAGAAATTCCATTTAAAATAACTGTTAACAATATAAAATATTTGGGAGTCTACCTGCCAAGACAAACCCAGAAACTATATGGACACAATTATAAAACACTTTTCACACAAAGTCAGATCTAAACAATTGGAAAAAATATTAATTGCTCATGGATAGACTGAGCCAATATAATAAAGAAGACAATTCTACCTAAATTAATTTACTTATTCAGTGCCATGCCAATCAAACTACTAAAAATTATTTTTTAGAGCTAGAAAAAATAATAAAATTCATCTGGAAGAACAAAAGATCAAGAATATCAAGGGAAGTAATGAAAAAAAAATGCAAAAGAAGGTGGTCTAGCCACACCAGATCTAAAACTATGTTATAAAACAGAAATCACCAAAACTATTTGGTACCAAATAAGAAATAAAGTGGTAGAACAGTGGTATAGGTTAGGTACATAAGACATAGTAATAAATGACCACATTATCTACTATTTGATAAACCCAAAGACTCCAACTTCTAGGATAAGAACTCACTATTTGACAAAAACTACTGAAAAAAAAAAACAGAAAATAGTATGGCAAAAACTAGGCATAGAGCAACATTTCCCACCATATACAAAGAAAAGGTTAAAATTGGTACAAGATTTAGATATAAAGGGTGATACCATAAGCAGATTTGGAGAGCAAGTAATAGTTTACTTGCCAGATCTATGGAGAAGGGAAGAATTTATGACCAAAAAAAGACATAGAGAACATTATGTAATGTAAAATGGATAATTTTTATTACATTAAATTGAAAAGTTTTTACACAACAAAGCCAATGCAACCAAGATTAGAATGAAGGTAGGAAGCTGGGAAACAAGTTTTATAGCCAGTATTTCTGATAAAGGTCTCACTTCTCAAATACATAGAGAACTGAGTCAAATGTATAAGAATACCAGTCATTCCCCAATTGATAGTCAAACAAAATGAACAACCAATTTTCAAATGCAGAAATCAAAGCAATCTATTGCCATATGAAAAAATGCTCTAAATCACTATTGATTAGAGAAATGCAAATTAAAACAACTCTGACGTACCACCTTAGACCTATCCAGATTGGCTAATAAGTCAAAAAAAAGGAAAATTATAAGTGCTGGAGAAGATATGGGAAAATTGGAAAACTAATACATTATTGGTAGAGTTGTGAACTGATCCAACCATTCCAAATATCAATTTGAAACAAAGTCCAAAAGGTTTGTAAACTGTCCATACCCTTTGATCCAGCAATACCACTACTAGGTTTGTATCCCAAAGAAATCATGCAAAAGGGAAAAGGACCCACATGCACAAAAATATTTATAACAGCTCTTTTTTGGTGACAAAGAATTGGAAACTGAGGAAATGGCCATCAATTGGGAAATGGCTGAACAAGTCATAAAGTATGTGCATGCAAATTAGCTGTCATCCCACAATGTTCTGCAGGTCTAAAATCTGTAACAGCATAGTCTATCTCTGGTACCTTTGAAATTTTGCATTCATGCTCTAGGGTTTTTTTTTCTTAATAAAGTATCTTTCTGGGGCGGCCAGGTAGCACAGCAAGTAAGAGCACCGGCTCCAGTGTTGAGAAGACCTGGAGATCGAATCCCAGGCTCAGACACTTAGCACCCACCCAGAAACACCTGGCCGTGTAACCTTGAGCAAGTTACTTAACCCCAATTGCTTAGGGGTGGCCAGGTGGTTCAGCAAGTAAGAGCACCGGCTCCAGTGTCGGGATGACCTGGATCAAATTCCAGCCTTGGATACTCAGCACCACACCCAGAAATAACTGGCTGTGTAACCTTGAGCAAGTTACTTAACCCTGATTGCTTTATTAAAAAAAAAAAAGTATCTTTCTTTGTTTGGAGCAAAAAGCCTTTCCCACATTAGAGAGATATCATTCTATCTTATTAACAAAGAGATTTGTCCTTATATTTTGCACCACAGATAATTTTCTCTGCAAAACTGTCTAAACCTCATCTAAAAGTTTTTTTTAGACACACTTTATTAGTCTATGTTGAAACAAAGGTTGTTGAATGTAATAGAATATTATTGTGCTATAAGAAATGATGAGCAGGTAAATTTCAGAAAAACCTGGTAAGGCTTACATGAACTGATGCTGAGTGAAGTGAATAGAATCAGAGTATCGTGCACAGTAACAGCAACACAGTACAATGATTAACTATGACAGACTTAACTCTTCTCAGCAAAACAATAATTCAAAACAACTCCGAAAGACTCCTAATGGAAAATGCTATCAATATACGTAGAAAGAACTATATAGTCTGGATGCAGATTGCTTTTTGTTTTTTTAAATTTCTCATGGTTTTGCTCTTTTGTTCTCATTCTTCTTTCACAACATGACTAATGTGGAATATATTTAATATGATTGCACATATATAACCTTTATCAGATTGCTTGCTGTCTTAGGGAGAAGGAAAGGAAGGGAAGAAGGGAGAAAAATTTGGAAGCCAAAATCTTATAAAAGTGAATGTCGAAAACTATCTTTACATGTAACTGGAAAAAAATAAAATACTCTTAAGTGGGGGTGGGGGGAAGAGCTAAATGGTGAAGTGGGGAAGAGGAATGAGTTTTGGGTCAGAAGTCAGAAAGACCTGAGTTGAAATCCAGCCTCAGACATTTACTAGCTGTGGGCTCTGGGCAAGTCACTTAACCTCTAGCTGACTCAGTTTCACTGAGTCTCTCTCTCTCTCTCTCTCTCTCTCTCTCTCTCTCTCTCTTTCACACACACACACACACACACACACACACACACACACGGTTGTTTCAAGGATCAAATGAGATATTAGTAAAACACTAAAAAGTACATAGTAGGTACTTAATAAACACTTCTTCCCCTTTCCTCTTCTAATGAGTTGTACTGTCTCCAAACTTTCCTCCCCCATCCCATCACCAATCTAGTCTACAAACTTCTAGCTAATTAATTTCCACAAAGCACAAGTCATGAATTAATGACATGAATTAAAGTGTTTATCCTAGCCAATAACTTAGTCAAGGAAGAAAATCTTGTCTATTAAGATCTTTTATCTTCATCTGACTATCCATATATTTTACAAATTTCATTCATTAAAATAATAAGCA
The DNA here is from genome assembly GCF_028583685.1 of Petaurus breviceps papuanus. Taxonomy (NCBI): domain Eukaryota; kingdom Metazoa; phylum Chordata; class Mammalia; order Diprotodontia; family Petauridae; genus Petaurus; species Petaurus breviceps. The sequence goes on along the minus strand of NW_027185777.1, from coordinate 10,320,921 downwards.
TCTTTTATTTGTCAAATTCAAAAACTATTTAGCACCTATAGAATATGCAAGGGTTGGACTCAAAGATGAATGAAAACATCCCTGCCCTCAAGGAGTTTAGAGTCTGGTAGATTAGACCAGATTTCAGTTTAGTGCTTTCAAGTCTGTTAGATTAGATCAACATCAGGCAACTGCAGTGCTTTAGATAAAGTCCAAGCCACTGAGAATAGCAAGCAAAATGTAGATCTTTCAGTTCCCAGGATAGAGTTCATTATAGTTCATGTTACTTTCCTATCACTCTTTACTCTGCCTACAAAATACAACTGATAGACCGACTGTGATATTCAATTAACTGACATAAAAAAAACTGACTCTCACATGAAGTTTCAAATAAATTATAACGGATAAGGTTTATATCTGCCAAGCCCATCCAGCCATGTAAATCTTCTGACTCAGCCCATCCCCCTCCCATGGGGCTCTCCCGTAGCACCTACATTCTTCACCACTCACACAATCCACCTCCTTGCTGCTCTTAGAGGTGAAAATTTTGATACAGAATAGCAGTAAAACAAAAAAAAAGCTTTATTTCAATATACACTGATAAAGTATGTCTAAAAAAATTTTCAATTTTGCAGAGAAAATTACCTGTGGTGTAAAATATAAAGACAAATGTCTCTATCAAGAAGATAGAATGATACCTGTCTTGTGTGGGAAAAGCTTTACACTACAAGCAAGGATATTTTATTAAGAAAAAAAACTAGAGAATGAATGCAGTTTCAAGGACACCAGAGATAGAACGTGCCATTAAAGACTTCAGACCTGCAGAGCATTGTGGGATGTGAGCTAATTTGCATCCATATACTTTATGACTACAGGATAAACTATAAAAAATTAAACATCACATAAACATTTTATAAGGCAATATCAGGGAGTTGTAACTTTTTTTAAGTTAAAAGTCAGTTATAGAGTTAGGAAGAGTTCATCTAAATTATTAAAGATAATAGTAACCAAAACAGGAATTAGGTGCAGGAAATTGCATAGGAACGTGAGAAGATTAAGAGGGTTAGAGAAGCTGCTGGGGGTGGGGGGAAGAAGGGGGCTGGTATTTAGAAACAATCAGCTGAAGCTGAGGGATTGGTCAGAAAGTTTACCTCATTAGTCAGTTGGGCTGGGACACCTAACCCTTCAGTGCCACCTACAGTTAAAGAAAGGTGAAGGTTTTTATAGGATCTGTGTAGCTCTCTGTTGCCACCTCTGGCTTCAGCAGGAAAAGCAGAGGGGGCTTAACATGCTTTTATACTGTGGTAACCAAAGAAATCAATCAGGTGCTTTGAGTTCTATTGTGATTTCACAGTGTGGTATCTGAGTTAACCAGCTGGAGCTGCATGCCCCAGAGATACCCAAGCTGGATGAGTTTTGCAGGAAAACTACCATTCACATGAAGAGCTAATATTTTCTAAACACCCTATTAAGAGTGATGGTAAACTGAAAGGACTTGTAAATGTAAAACAAGAAAAAAAAATTTCCACACCTTAAGAGTACTGAAAATAAGGGGTGGAGCCAAGATGACAGAGTAGAAACAGGATGACTCTAAACAAACTTTAGAGCTACAGAACCCACAAAGTGACAGAGAGAAACAAATCTCCCACTGAAGGAAGCCTGGCAGGCTGGCAGGAAGGGTCCATCACAGTGTGCTGGGAGCCAAGAGCAGTCCCGCCTGAGCTGTGGTTTTAGCCCCAAGGTGACCCCGACCAGAGGCCCCTGGAGCTTACTTCATGAGAGTAAATTACAAACAGGTGTGGCACTTTCCAGACTTCTCAATCCACAAATGCCAAAGACAAAGTAAAAGGTTAGTGTGGAACATCTTTGGAACAGGGGGAACATGGTCCGGCTGTTAGCCCCGAGGTGAGAAGCAGAGGAGGTGCAGCAGCTGCAGCTGCTGAGTGTGGCTGCTTCCAGAGCTCCTAGCCTGCAGATTGTAAGGGGACCAAGCAACCATTCAGAGGATAATTGCTCTTGCTTTGACCTGCTTGGATCTGGATCACGGTCTTGGGTGGTGGTCCTGGGGTGTGTGGCCAGTGAGCCAGAGCTTGTGGGGGCTGTAGAGAGAGCACCCTCCTAAAGCTCCAGCAGCTGCAAAAACCCCACAATTTGGGACATAGCTCTTTCCATTCTGGAAGCAGAGTTCTACCAAGGCAAAGAGCTCAAAAGTATAGTAATTGGCTGCCAATATGAACAAGCACAGGAAGAACAAACATACAATAGAATCCTTTTTGGGGGACAAAAAGAATCAATGCATGGAGCTTGAGGAAGACAGTGAAGTCAGAACTCCTACATCAAAAGCCTCCAAGAAAAATGTGAATTGGTTATAATCCATGGAGGAGCTCAAGAAGGATTTTGAAACTCAAGTAAGTAAAGTAGAGGAAAAACTGAGAAGAGAAATGAGAATGATGCAAGAAAATCATGAAAAGAGAATCAACAGCCTGCTAATGGAGACCCAAAAATACACTGAAGAAAATAACACCTTAAAAATAGACTAACTCAAATGGCAAAAGAGGCCCAAAATGAGGAGAAGAATGCTTTTAAAAGCTGAATTTGCCAGACAGAAAAGGAATTTCAAAAACTCACTGAAGAGAATAACTCCTTCAAAATTAGACTGGAGCAACTGGAAGCTAATGACTTTATGAGAAATCAAGATACTATTAAACAGATTCAAACAAATGAAAAAATAGAAGGCAATGTGAAATATCTCGTTGGAAAAACCACTGACCTGGAAAATAGATCCAGGAGAGATAATTTAAAAATTATTGGTCTACCTGAAAGCCATGATCAAAAAAAGAGCCTAGAAATCATCCTTCAAGAAATTCTCAAGGAAAATTGCCCTGATATTGTAGAATAAGAGGGCAAAATGGAAATTAAAAGAATTCACCAATCACCTCTTGAAAAAAGATCCCTAAAAGAAAAATTCTAGGAGTATCATAGCCAAATCCCAGAGTTCCCAGGTCAAGGAGAAAATATTATAAGCTGCCAGGAAGAAACAATTTGAGTATTATGGAAACACAATCAGGATAACACAAAATCTAGCAGTTTCTACATTAAGGGATTGAAGGGCTCAGAATATGATATTCTGATGGTCAAAGGAGCTAGGACTAAAATCAAGAATCACCTACCCAGCAAAACTGAGTATAATGCTACAGTGAAAAACATGGTCATTCAATGAAATAGAGGACTTGCAAGCATTCTTGATGAAAAAAACAGAGCTGAACAGAGAATTCGACTTTCAAATACAAGAAGCAAGAGAAGCATGAGAAGGTAAACAGGAAAAAGAAATCATAAGGAATGTATTAAAGTTGAACTTTTTACATTCCTACATGGAAAAAATATATATGTATGTATGTATGTATACATACATATATTTGTATGTATAGGAGGATGTTTGTGTATATAAATATGTAAGTGAGTGTGGGCATTTGTATGTTCATGTATACATAGACAGAGGGAACAGGATGAGTTGAATAGGAAGGGATGATATCGAAAAAATAAAATTAAGAGGTGAGAGAGGAATTTATTGGGAGAAGAAAGGGAGAGATAGATTAGGGTAAATTACCTCATATAAAAGAGGTAAGAGAAAACTCTTACAATGGAGGGGAAAAGCAGGAAGGTGAAAGAGAATGGGACAAGCTGATTCTCACTGAATTTGGCCTAAGGAGGGGATAAGAGGGAGGAGAATAGAAGGGAGAACAGATTAGGGGAGAGGGTAGTTAGAAGCAAACATTTTTGAAAAGGGATAGGGTCAAAGGAGAAAATAGAATAAGTAGGAGGCAGGATAGGATAGAGGGAAATATAGTAAGTCACAATATAACTACTATGGAAATGATTTGGGTAACTACATATGTACAATCCATATTGAATTGCTTATCTTCCCAGTGTGGGTGGGTGAGGAGGGAGGAGGGGAAAAGAATCTGGAACTCAAAGTTTAAAAATAAATGTTTAAAAATTGTTTTTCTACATACAACTGGGAAATAAGATGTACAGGTACTGGGGTATAGAAACCCATCTTGCCCTACTAGAAAAGTTAGGGGGATGAAGGGGGAGGACATGAGACAGAACAGACTGGGGGAAAGGGTATTCCATAGGCTTGCTATTTCAGGGTGGGGGTAGGGGAAAGACGAGGAGAGAGAAAAAATTGTAACTCAAAATCTTGTGGAAATGAATGTTGAAAATGAAAAATAAAAAAATCAATACAAAAAAGAATACTGAGAATAAAGAGTCAAACAATGAGCAGAGAATCTAATTCGTTTCATTCAGATGTTCCTGAAGGTTCACCAATGACCACTGAAGCCTGCAGTCCAAAGTTGTGAGTCACTCTAAGCACTTGAGTTTTTCTCCCTCCTAGTGCCTATAAGTGCATGCCCACTCTTCACCATAGACATTGAGTGTATTAGTGGCAGAGTGTTGTCTCGGTTTGTATGTGTATTGTGACACATGTTAGTGTTTCTGTGTTTGCTTTAATAAGTTAAATAAATAGCTGCATTTAAAAACTTATAGTATAATCATTCAGTGGTACAATATATACAGGGAAGGACACAGAATCAAATTTGGTGTCCAGTGCTTACTTGTGTATCTGGGTAGGTCACTTAACCTCTCTCAGCTTTAGTTTCCTTATGGGTAAAATGGGGATAATAACAGCACCCACATCCCAGAATTGTTGTGAGACTCAAATGAGACAATATTGGTTAAGCACTTGCACAGTACCTCATACATAGTAGGTACTTAAATACTTTTTCCCTTGTTCATGCCAGGTGAAAGAGATTGAGATAGACAGACAGACAGACAGACAGATAGATAGATATTTACATAGATATATAGACAGATGAATGGATAGATGATTTGATGTGGGTGACTGTTACCATATCAAATCACAGGTCTCTTTGCTACATCACAATCCCTGTTACATTTTTACTATGGATGAATGTTAGTTAGGACCCACTTGAACACTTTACTGTGTTACAGATGAATCCATCCAATAGTGAGCAAGGTTAAGTTTGGGGAGGAACAGAAGATCAGTATCCAAATAAGGAATAAAGCTTTTTTGATATATACTTTTATATATATATATATATATATTTTTTTTTTTTTTTAAGCAATTGGGGTTAAGTAACTTGCTCAAGGTTACACAGCCAGTTATTTCTGGGTGTGGTGCTGAGTGTCTGAGCCCGGGATTCGATCTCCAGGTCGTCCCAACACTGGAGCCGGTACTCTTACTCGCTGAGCCACCTGGCTGCCCCTAAGCAATTGGGGTTAAGTAACCTGCTCAAGGTTACACGGCCAGGTGTTTCTGGGTGGGTGCTAAGTGTCTGAGCCTGGGATTCGATCTCCAGGTCTTCTCAACACTGGAGCCGGTGCTCTTACTTGCTGTGCTACCTGGCTGCCCCTTTGATATATACTTTGAACTTATTTATGTGTATGTCGTGTCTCTCCAATAAGGTGTCCTTGAGGATAAGGACAGTTTCTTTTTTTATTTGTTTTTTGCCTTTTTCTTCCCAGAGCTGAGGACCATACCCTGAACATAGGAGGCATGGTGATTGGCTTGTGCAATGACAAAGGAAAAAGAACTGTGAAAAACAATAACAATGCATGATTGTGATAAGAATTGTGAAGGGCTATACCTGCCAAGAAACTCTCCACCTCAGAGAACATGGCTGACAAGGAGGAGTTAAAGGAGGGCTAGAGAAAGAAAATCAGGTCACAGTGATTAAAAGTCTCTGTTCAAGCTAAAGGGGGATTCTGCCAAAGAGTCACAAGGGATGAGAAAGATATAAGAATATTGTTCTTTAAGCTCCTCAATATATGACTGATGGGAATATCTCAAGCCAGCTAAAGTTGAGAATGTCCATGGAAATGAAATATTCAACAGGGCTCAGAATCCAGCCAAGTATTTTGCATCGAGTTTTACTGGTCAGGGAAAAATATGCCCACAAAGCGCTTACACAAGTAGAACTGCAGTAGAAAGAGAAACTGCTGAATTTGCTCTCCACTGAGAGAAGCTACATTCATAACACTATGGAGGTTAGAGGATTTACAAACCTATAGTTTCCTAGAGTACTTACTGCTGTATTAATAGAAACATGAGTAAAAACTATTAACAAGAAGTATGAGTAAAATTATTAGCAAAAAAAAATCACATCTCATTTTTTTTTAAAAAAGGATATACAAAGATGACATGGCCAGTGGGAATGCCCCCAGATTCTCATGTAGTCTTAGAAAAATGAATATATGAGGCATGGCTGAAATACATAAGGAAAAGTGTGGTGTCCTTGGATCCTTCTCTTGTTTTTTGCCTTGCTATTTACTGTTTCTACTCATTGCTTTCTACTCAATTGTTGACAAAATTTCCCATGGTTATTTTTCTTCACACATATACACACCTATACACAAAATGAGCATGGCCCAAATCCTAGCATTAATACAGAAAACAGAGGAAAGTAGAGTGAGGCAACAGACTTGTTTAATATAGATCACCAAGACTGACTTCTTTTGACATAGGTCTGCTTAGATTTAGAAGACTAAATTTAGAATATCAGCAATCAGAGCTCACTGACAAGTCAGAAAACAATCCTATTGCAAGTACAATCTGCATGTAGCCCACAAGCTTTTATTATCAGTTAATCAGTAAACATTTATTAAGCACCCACTATGTGCTAGACACAAATAATAAATGAAGAACATCGCTCCTTTCTTGAATCTTTATGTAGAAACTGAAAGACTACTTATCAGATATATGGTAGAAGTCTCCCATTGGTATTCTGCATCTGGTACAATGGGTCTCTGGGACCATGATGATTGAAACAGGTCTTGTACTAAAATCATGCCCCAATATCTTCAGGCAAAAGCACTTCTCAAGAATATTAAAAAGCAGGTTAAGAATGTAAAAAGTACCAACAAGAAGGTTGCCTGGGGTCTCAGGAGCTCTTTGATAAAGTCCTAATAATGGTTTTTACATTCTTCTTGCCTAAAGGATCCATATCTGCCTCCCAGATCCATCCATATGGCAGTAAAGTTAACCAACAATGTTCTAGGTTACCACCACAGCTTCTTTGCTCACAGTAGTCTTGCTGTTGTGAGTATGTGAGGGTAAATTCATGTTTCCCCAGTTTCACCAACATGCTGGCCCACAATAGAATTGAATTTGATGATCTCTTGGATTTCTTCAACCCTTCATTCCATTATTATAATGTTTCTTAGATTATGGTCAATTAACAACAATATGTTCAACATGTCTACATTGATGTATAAATTACTTATACCTTTAGACATGTTCAATTTTTGTCAAAGTGCTGTGTGATGGTGAAAAAGAAGTGTATGCATTAAAACTCCCATGCATATTTGTCAAAGTTCTAACTTATCTGATTTTTCTCACATTCAACAAATATATGTAAAGCATCTAGTATGGATAAGACGCTACATGAGATATTATTGCTACAATGACCAAATTAACAGTCTCTAACCTCAAGAAGATTCATATATTGGAGGGATACAACATGTGTATATCCACACAACACCAAAATAATTTCAGGAAGAGAACACTAACAAGTGAGTAGCATCAAAGACTTCATATCGGAGTTCACACCTGAACTAAAATTTGAAGGGAGCCAGAAATTTTAAGTAGTAGAGCAGTGAGGAGAGAGCACAACCTAAGGATAAGGGAAATCTAATGAAAAAGCACAAAGATGAGAGAGAACATGTCAAGAACTTTCTACTCTGGATCTTGTTTATCTTTCTGTTGCATTTTTCTAACTCTGACAATAGTTACATTTGTTCTAAGCTGCAATCATTTATTATCATCTTACTCTCTAGGACTTTTAAAAAATTCAGTTAGCTTTTCCTTTAAATAGTAATATGCTATGCTACCTGATGCATATATGTTTAATGATGATATAGATTATCTAAAGTGCTAGTAAGTACAGTGTAGTTTCCCTCTTTGTCCAGCTTAACTATGTCTATTTTTCTACTGATTTATCTGAGATTATTACCATTGCTATTTTTTTTATTTAGCTGAAATATAAAAGAAATTCATCTCCAAGCCTTTGTTTTAACTATGTATGAATCTTTATGGTCTTAAGTGTACTTCTTACATGCAACAAAATTAATCTGAATCACTTAAGTTTCTTTTAAAAAATCTTTAAGTACTCCTAAGAGGCCAGACTGAAAATTCTATGAGGTGTCAGAACTCCAAAATATTAATTCATCTTCTCTACAGTGAGACCTTTAAAATATTAAGAGTTATATACTAACAAAGATGAAAAATTTCATTTTAAATATTTGCTCTAGTGAAAAATTCCTTTTGCAATCTAAGGGAAGAGAAATTAATTGGACTTGTTATTTCTTTTATCTCCATAACTATCAACAGATCTTCTCTGCACAATATTTTTTATAAAGTATTTCAAAACACAGGCAGAATCCTTCACATGACATGTTAAACAGTTGGGTATTTATATACCCACATCTCTAGTCCTAATTTATTAAATGGCTTGATTTGCAGTGAAAGCCCACTGCCCCCTTATTGACAACTTGAAATGAGTTTCAGACAAAAGATAGTACTTTTCATAGCTCCTTTACTTCATTCAAGGAAAGTCATATAGAGGCTATCTGGGTCTTACTAATATAATTTCATTTTAGAAATCTCTCTGAGCAACACAAAAGCAGCCTAAGCCCTCTCCAACTTGAAAGTCATATATAAGAGGGTAGTTGATAGGGAATAGGATTCTAAAATAAAAAGGATGCCATGATTCAATGATGTAATAAATATTTATTTAACATCTACTATAAACCAAGTACTGCACTAAGTTCTGGGGAATAGAAAAATAGGCAAAAGATAAAGGGAATTGTCTATCTAATCTAATTACAAACCAATAGGAGAGACAACATGCAAACAAAAAAAAATACAAAGCAGATTATATATAAGATAAAGAGGAAATAATCAAAAGCAGGAAAGCCCTGGAATTTAGAGGTGAGAGAAGAAATCCTACCAAAGGTGGGATTTTAGTTGGGACTTAAAAGAAAGCCAAAGAAGTCAGTAGTCAGAGCAGAGGAAGGAAAGAATTCCAGGTGTGGGGTGTCTGATAGTCTATTTTCACAAATGAAACATATTGCAGTTCTGGAGTCACCTGAGTAAGGGATCACTCTACTAACTTGACCCAGCACTTATGAGAGAACCATTGGCATGATGATGTTTTATCTTTGGTTGACATTCTCAAGGTCCACCAAAGGAAACAGTCTGGTTTTTATGCTGATCTAAGGGAGGGACACGTTTTTTGAGGTCCCAGATGTCACTCCTGATTCTTTTGAATCCCATTCAATTTGATGCAACTCTACATTAGGCACCTGCCAATAAACAAAGTTCTTTATTATAGACACCAAAAGGAAAAATGAAACATTCCCTGTCCTCAAGGCTTTTACCATTCAATACTGAGTAGTTACTATATGTATGCAAATAAATATAACAGACAAAGGCTATAGTGAGGGAGGTTCATATTGCTATTACTAACATCAGGAATTCTCCTAATCCACGTCAGCTGCCTAGATGAAAATTCCCTGTACAGCTAAACCCTCATCCTTTCTCACCCTGAGTTTCATCAACACCTTCCTATCTTCTCTGAGTTCTTATGCTACTGTGTTCTCCACTTCCATTTGTAATTCCCTATTTTCTACCTTCCATTCATCTTAGACTTTTCCTTCTCACACTCCTTCCATTGTTTTACACTCACAAAAACCTAGACCCTCCCACAAAACACTACAGCCTTGGCCACTCACTGCCTTTTCATGTTGGATGCACCTTCTCTTGTAACTTTCTTTCTCCCCTGACAAACTGCACCAGGAGGAAGAGACAGAGGTGGCTTTCATTGTTGTTGTTGGTACTAATCAGAAACTTTATTTCCATGTAGACTCCCCATGACACTAAGGCTGGGGGAGGGGCAGTCAGGGCACAACAGGAATTGAGGGGAGGTAGGCATATTTATCAATAAATACTTGAAGGAGGGGGGGCTAGACAAAACAGAGCTACAGATGAACAAGAGATGACAGGACTCCCCACAGCTCCTCAAATCTTATATCACTTGAAAGTTTACAGAGGACTTTTTTTGTTGTTTTTTGGAGGGGGGAAGGCAAGGCAATTGGGGTTAAGTGAATTGCCCAAGGTCCTACAGCTAATAAGTATTAAATGTCTGGGGCTGGATTTGAACTCAGAACCTCCTGACTCCAGGGCTGGTGCTCTATTCACTGCGCCACCTAGCCACCCCCAGAGGACTTTTTTTATGCTACTACTGTTAGGTAAGTACTGCAAAAATTATTAGCTTCCTTTTACACTTGAAAAAAAAATGAGTCCTAGAAGAATTAAGGGACTTGCTCTAGGTCATAGGATTCCAACCCAGGTCTGGGTCCTTACTCTACACTCTCTTTCCACTACACATTGATGCATTTCCTATAGAATGAAATCACACAAATGTCTGAATGACTGTGTAACAGGCAACTGGCTGATGGGAAACCTGTCTTCAGAGCATGCACTGCACGTCCGTCTTTCGCCAATACATTTGCAGGGGCAGAAGCGAGGAGCATTGGTGAGTCTGTTTCTGGAAGCACATGTTGTGTTGACACATAATGAGAATCTACTTCCAACTCAGAGTAAGCACAGGTATTCTGTGACTGTTTCCTGTCTGCTTAGTACATGGCGATGGGAAATAATTTTCAATTATGAGGAAGAAGTAGTTTATCAACTGAAGATTCCAACTGAAGCCCGAAGCTGGTAGAGAAAAGTTCCACACCTACATACCCAGTCAATTAGCACCTAACAGGAACTGTGACACCCGCAGAGCACTCTCTAGCAGTGAAGAGAGAACAGCAGAGTACTGTACTGTGACAATTTAAAAGGTTCCAAGAGAGGAGCAGCTAGGTGGCTCAGTGAATAGCGCACTGGCCCTGGAGTCAGGAGGACCTGAGTTCAAATCTGGCCTCAGAAACTTAACATAAAACTAGCCATGTGACCTTGGGCAAGTCACTTAAACCCAATTGTTCTACTTTCCCCTCTCCAAAAAAAGAAAAAAAAAAGCAAAGACAAAAAGTTCCAAGAGACATGGTTTCTGGGTAATTTAATCCTAATCCAGCACAATTATTAATAAAAGTATGGTATTTTGGCCATCTTTCTTAGACCAAAGACAATCATGGTGGCATGCTCACAGTTTATATGCCCTTTAAAAGTAGGTGTTCTGTTATAGTCAAATTCCAAAACCCCCAGCTCAAGGATAAAATATTAAAAGCAACAATTTAAATATGATGGTGCCATAATAAGAATCACACAAGACCTAGCAGTGGAGACATTAAAGGACTGCCAATCTTGGAACACTATATATTGAAGAGCAAAAGAACTGGGTCTGTGGTCAAAAATGTCATACCCAGCAAAGTTAAGTATAATCGTGAATAAAAAAAAAGACATTTGATCAACTGTCAGATTTTCAAGACTTTGTTAAAAAAGAAAATAACCTGAACTTAATAAAAGATTTGACATACAAGAGCCAAAAGAAACATGAGGTACATATCAAAGACTGATTACAAGGGATTCAATAAGGACAGACTGTTTACTTTTTATATATGTAAAACCATATATATAAGATTCTTATCAATAATTGCATAGCTCATAAGAAAGATTGATAAACCTGACTATAATATGAATTTAAAAAGTAAAACCATGTAGGAACAGCTAAAAAGAATAATTATTTCATACAAGTGAGGTGCAAGAGGAAGAATAGATACAAAGGAATTAGATGGGGGAGAAGGGCTGGTAGTTCTGGTAGCCTACTTTCCTCGGGAATGGGTTTAAGAGGGAACAATACAAATACATTTAGAAGAGTATAAAAGTATTCTAAATTCAGAAGAAATAAAATGGTAAGGAGATAGGGAGGGGAGAGAAGACGAGAGAGGGATCTTTAGAGGGGAGGGGAAAGGAATAAGTAAAGGTGGGTATAGAATGGTATTTAGATCAATGGGAATAGGAGAATAAGGGAGGGATCTCTATAGGGGAGTATGAGGGAATAGGTTAGAGGAGGCTATAGAAGGGTATTTAGATTTATGGGAATGGGAGGATAAGGGAGGGATCCTTGGAGGGGGATAAGGTAAGGGACGCAAGGAATATGAGGGCAAGGTAGCAGGTAGACGTAGAAGAGGCAGGAAGGATAGGAAACAAGAGATCTGGACAAACATAGAAACAAAGATCAGAAATAGAATCTGTTTGGGAAAGTGTATGTCTATATATGTATGTATATATGTGCATGTGTATGTATATGTATAGAGAAAAAACAATGTCCTATGGAGACTTGTGTTACCCTGCTACTTCATTGAATGACTTTGCTCTCAGCTAATTTTATCCTCTGCCTGTTAAGCCTGTTGGTTTATATTCAAGAGCATATTTTCTCGTGAGCTAAGTTTGTTGAGTGGATATAGTCAATACAGGGTGCCCTGAACATCATATAACCAGCATATGGGGAACCCCACTGCAAGCATAATTGGTCCACCCCTATTTCAGTCCTACATATGAAATAAAAGCAGGAAAAAGGGGGAAAACGATGAAAAAGAAGAATTAAGAAAAACAACACTGGTATATTTTAAAGTCAGAATTTATTAGATTATCTCTCATTTTTTCTTTGGAATCTCGAAAAAATTCATATGAAGAAATGATTGCTTTCAAATTGTTCGATTGGGAAACTTACTAACATCTTCCCAACATTTCAAAATTCGGCGCAGGCATGCTCTCACATTAACTATCTTCTTTGGTGTCCACATTTTGTTCTACATCATCTCTTTAGGGAATAAAGTTTACCTCATTTCAGTGACCTACCCATACTCTGAAAGCAATCAAACGAAGAAGAAAAAGAGCTATGTCAGTTACATGAATATGTATGGCAGCAAGTATCTGTTAAATCAAACAAAATAGCTGAAGAGATCAAAGTCATTGGTACAGAACAATTTCAGCTCTGGCATAGACACTGAAGGGCCAAGTTTATTATGAGCATAGCCACTAAAAGTAACCCAAGGAAATATATTTCTTAATTATATCAACCATGGAGTTTTCAAATAACATATGGATTTGGCAGCAAAGAAGGCCAAGATAAGAGTCAGAAAACCTGGATTCAAGTTCTTTTTTTTTTGGGGGGGGTGCCTTTATTGATTTGTTTGTTTACTTTCAGTTTACAAGATTCCGTTCCATAATCCTTTGAGTTTCAATTTTTCTCCCCTCCCCGCTTCTGCCCCACCCTCCCCATGGAGACATGCAATCAAGTATAGGATCTGCAAATATTTTCACATTAGACATTAGTCAGGTTGTAAAGAAGGATTATAACCATTGGATGAACAATGGGAAAGAGGAAACAAAACCAAACAAGAAAAAGAAAGGGAGAAGTTAGTTTGCTTCAATCTGCATTCAAACTCTATAGTTCTTTCTCTGAATGTAGACATCTCTTTTCATCATGAGTCTTTTGGAGTTGTCTTATAACCTTGCATTGCTGAAAAGAGCCAAGTCTATCAAAGTTGGTCATCACACATATGTTGTGTCTGTAATTGTGTACAAATTTCTCCTGGTTCTGCTCTTCTGACTCAACATCAGTAAATATGAAGTCCATCTGCTCCTCATTTCTTATAGCGCAATAGTATTCCATTACATTCATATACCACAACTTGTTCAGCCATTCCCCAATTGATGGGCATCCCCTTAATTTCCAATTCTTTGCCACCACAAAAAAAGAGCTACTATAAATATTTTTGTACATACGGGTCTTCCTCCTACTTCTATGATCTCTTTGGGATACAACCCTAGAAATGGTATTTCTGGGTCAAAAGGTATGCACTTATTTATAGCCCTTTGGGTGTGGTTCCAGATTGCTCTCTAGAATTGTTGAATCAGTTCACAAATCCACCAACAATGCATTAGTGTTCCAATTTTTCCACAGCCTCTCCAGCATTTATCATTTTCCTGTTTTGTCATCTTGGCCAATCTGACCAGTGAGATGTGGTACCTCAGAGTTGTTTTGATTTGCATTTCTCTAATCAATAGTTATTTAGAGCATTATTCCATATGTTTGTTTTTAATTTTAATTAAATAATTTTTTAATTTTTTTTAATTAGATATTTGATATAATATCTCTTATCAGGGTAATGACCAACCATAGTTCTTTCTAATAAAAGGAGAAGGAGTCATAGTGAAGAATAAGAGAAAAAAAATTTTGTCCAATTTTCATGACCAATGCAGAAATTGGTTTTGCTTGACTATATACATTTGTTTTGAATTTTGTTCTCAATTAAATTGGGGAAATTAGTGACATAGAGAAGTGAAAAGGTAGATTTTTGCTGATTAAAAAAAATATTTTTTAAATATAAATGTTGACATGACTAATGTTTAGTGTGAAGTTATTTGTAGAACCTATATGAATTACAAGCCACCATGGGTGGGAGGGGAGAAAATTTGGAACTCAAGGGATTGTGGAACTGAATGTTGTAAACTAAAAATAAATAAATATAATGTAAAAATATATATATATATATTGTTCACAGAAATGAAAATTTATAGATGTTCAGGTATTAGCCTAAGTCCAAATCCACTTGCATTCACTGAAATATTTGAACACTTTAAATTTTTTGCATTCATTTTTTATTTCCTTCTCTTTTTTCCCCCCACCAATTCTCCTTGTGCTTCCACACTTTTATTTTGTAGGTCTTATTTTTAGAAACCATAACCTAGCTGGTGAAAATAATTCCAGTTATCCTGAGACCTTGCACCCTTAGCCACAAAACTAAAATTGCTCTTCAGCATTCAGCAAAAAAAAAAGCTGAGGGCCTATATCCGTATTTACTCCCTCTCTTTAATGATAGAAAAGTTTCCAGAAAAATGTCTCTCATACAGCCTTCAACCTTCTTCCTTCTTCCCCCAAGAGAAGGAGTGCAAATTAAAATATGACAGTGTTCTCCATCTTTCTTCTTACACTTGGCACATCCCTGTCCCCTGTTTCTAGTCACCTCTTTTAATTCATCTTGTCTAATTGAAAATTTAATTGAACTTATTAAGAGTGTAATGGTCAGGTCATGGGCAATGAATTACATTTTGTCATGTCAAAAACATTACTATTCTCAAGGGCCCATGAGGAGGAGAGAAGGTTAACACATTGGTTTATCTATTTTAGAAAATCAGCCAGCAGACTTGATGGTTTGTGTTATATATGTATACCAAGGGGTCTTAGGGGTCTATGTGGTATTTTATTCTCTCTGTGTTCCTGTTAATATTGTATACATTTTTCCCATAGTTGTATGTGTCAGTGATTTCTTTTTTTTTTTCTTTTTTCTTTCTATTTTTACCTCCACCAAGTTCAGTTAAGAACAAAAAATCCACTCATCCATTGTCTTGTTTCTTGGTACAAGGCAATATGGCAACACCTGATTCATAGTTAAAGAAAAGCATAAGCTCCTTTACCATTCATAGAAAAAAATTCATTTTAAGATTGGCATAGACAATTCATTATAAATTTAACTGGGTCAAGTAGGATTTTTTTACTTCACTTGGAAATTTCAGATCAAAACAAAAGCATGGGGGCAGCTAGGTGGCGCAGTGAGTAGAACGCTGGCCCTGGAGTGAGGAGGACCTGAGTTCGGTTCGGGCCTCAGACACTTAACACCCACACACACACAAAAAAAAAACTAGCCATGTAACCTTGGGCAAGTTACTTAACCCCAATTGCCCTCCAAAAGGCAAAAAAATCAAACAAAAAAAAAAGCACGTGGATATTTGGATGGTTATGTGACTGTGCCAATTATATCACCTCTCAATCTCAATTTGCTCATCTGCAATAATAATACTAATAGGACAGCATGATTGATTGAAAGTTTGGTAATGAAGGTTAGCAACACCTTTCTTCTCTCCTAAGAGTTCAGGTACAAGACAGGGGACCAGACTTTTGGACAGCAAACCAGATATCCTTGAAGGATAGCTTAGTGGCGTAAAGATAAGTCCATCCAATGCCCTTGTGTTCACATGCATCCCTCATAGAGAGCTAAATTTCTTGAAACAATAATAGATCAGTGATTAGCAGGAGAGCTGGATTTTTAAACTTAACCCATTATATACCAGCTGAGTCTTTGAAGTAAGTTCAGAGACAAAGAACCTCAATGACTTAAGCAGTTACAGGACAAACTCAATTAACTGTAGCAAGGATCATTTAAAAATGATACAGGATCAATTCATTCTTCTCACTTTCAGACCCAAGAAGATAACAGTTCCTCCATGAAATGAAGCTATTTTTCCCATATGCAGAAGTTTGTTGTTGTTATTTGTTTTTGTTTTCCTCCTGAAACATCCTTAGCCTTCTTCTCTATTACTATTACTTGAATTAAACTTGAGATTGGCTGCTTTAAACATTTCTTAACTTCCTAGGCTAAAAGTCACCCTCCCTAAATTATTCAGCACCGCCCTTTCTATTGTAATTTTCTGTTCATGCCACTAGGGTGGCTCTTAATCCAATATAGCCTAGTTTTGGTAACAGATGATATAATAAGGAGGGGAGAAGAAAAATAAAGTTTCTCAAAATTCTCAAATTTCCTTTTTTTGTTATTGTTGTTAGAAGCTCCTAGAATAATAATCTAAGAGAGTGGCCATCGTTCCATCAGTAACATTCATTAGAGTATATTAAAGATCATTCTCTAGTTTTTACTTGTATCACCTGAGCAGTTCAGCAGCTTAAGTTTGACCAAGGGTTGAAAATATAACCCTCGATACCTTGAGGGAACAAGATCCACAATGAACAGGAGAAGGAATGAAAAATGTCCTGAGGGCTAAAAGTGTGAATGTTCCCAAATGACCTGAGATTCCTGATAATGTATGACCTCCAAATGCCTCTCTTTCTGCTTCCTCATTGACCTATTCTTCCTGCATAAGTACTTTATTTGTAAAATTATTCACCTGATTTAAGAGTGAGAGGAAAGGACATAAGGATGCTGATTGTGACCGCCTTCTCAAGGAGTTTAGCCACCATAAGGAGGCGAGATGTGGGATGATAGCCAATGGGGATCAAGAGATCAAGGGAGGGTATTTCAAAGGAGGAAGCACAAGCAAGTGTGCAGGTACTGAGGGAGCAGCTGGTAAATAGGGAGAAACTAAAGGAAAATGAAAAGAGTAGGGATGATAGAGAGGGCAAACTGCTGCTGAAGACAGATGAATGGCTTCATCTGTGTGTGTAGAGGTGTTTGCCTTTGTAAGGAAAAAGAGCTGCCTCTTCATATAAAACAGGAGTAAAGAGAGTGGCAGAAAGCATCTGAGATATGAGATGAGATGAGAATGGGAAAGGGAGTTCACTCTGTATGGTCTTAGTATTTCCCTTGAAATATTAGGCAAGAATCTTAGCCAACACAGGGGAAGGCTAGGGAACAATGGGAGGTTTGAGGAAAGATAAACATTTACTGCTCTGGACCATTCAGAACAAAGCCTACCATCACCTACCCCTTCTTCACCCTTTACCCCTACTTTTCAACCTCTTAGTCAAAATAAATTTTACTGTTGTTATTGAGAGGCAGCCTGGCATGGTGGAGAGAAAGGTGACATTGCCGTGGCCTTGGATGTGTATCATTTTTGTCACACACTTACTGGGCAAGTCCCTGTACTTCTTAATGTCCCATATGACTTGCTAAAACTCAAAATGGCAGAGCAGTTGCTAATCTAGATTGAAAGAGAGTTCCCTTTGCCAGCGAAATCACCTCCCCCTCTTTCACATTCCCTAAAAAAAGATAGGTAAACTTTAAAGAATTAAAGAAAGGTCAAGTTCTCTTGTTATCTCATAGATCTTGGGGGAAAAAAGTATTAAAAATACAAATCATCCAAAGACATTGCCTTGTGGCCAGTTTCAAAGTTTTTCTCATTTGTAAAACATCTCAAACACTTACATTTGGCACTTTTTGTTAACTCAACAATAGGGAATATTAACAAACTGCTACAGTTGGGTTTTGGAGCTCAGTAGTCGGGGAACCAAAAAGACAGATCCAGAAGGCAGAGTAATCCTCCCTGCCCTCTCTCCCCACTTGGGGCCAGCACAAAGTTTTGTGGGGTACAGACAGAGACCCTACCCCAAATTGACTGCTCCGAGACATCTCAAGGTTAAAGCAGGAAGTTTTATTGAATCTCTTGAGAAGCAGGCAGCCCTGTCACTGGGAAGTCTAGAGAGAGGAGGCTGCCATACAGAAGCCAAAGCTGGTTATATAGCTGAAAACCCCGTGAAAACCACAACCCTCCCCTTTCTCAGATAATCTTTTAAATTGATTGGTTGTTCTGTTGGCATTCCCTTATTTGGCAGGTGGGGTGACAAGGGGATTTCCAGAGTTTCATTTTCTCCAAGGTCAACTGACTTCTGAGGCCTAAAATCTTCTAGTATTTTAGCAAATAGTCTACTTGAGAAACCACATTCAGGTCTACACAAAGTCAACAATAGCTATTTACAAAAAGTGACCAGAGAGCCCTAAAGCTCTATGAATATAACCACAATGTTTAATGAACTTACATTCAATATCCACTTCAGTGAAATCTTATAGAAATTACTTATTCCTCAAAATGTATAAGATTTATTCTTTTCCCATTATAGGTTAGCTCTAATTCCCGTGTGACTGATCCACAAGAGCAATACAGAGCACCTAATTAGAATAAGATATCTCTCTCTCCCTCCCTCCACCTCTTTCTTCTCCACTTTACCCAGTTCTCCCCACCCTTTTTCCCCTTCCCTTCCTCCCTTCCACTTTTTACCTTCCCTCTCTCATTCTCCTTCTTCACCTTCTCTCCCTCCCTTTCTCCCTCTCCCACTCTGAGCATAAGACGCAAGATGGCAGAATCCATAGCGGGCTGACTCTGGGGCAAGAATGGCCTGCTCTCACAGCCAGTTTGCTGCATGACTTCGGAGAAGCCTTTTATCCTCTCAGTATTCTAAACCAATGGTGTCAAAGTCCAGTAGAAACAGGGGCCACGAAGTCATACTTGAGGATCCCTGCTGGCTGCATACTGACTTAGGAAACCACACATTAACATTATCTATGTTTTATTTTATTTTTATTTTGTTAAATATTTCCTGATTAAATTTTAATCTGATCCAGGTATATTGGAATTGCACATCTCTGTTCTAGGCAAGTCTCCAAAACTGTAAGTTGAAGAGATCACCAGCCTGTATTGTAGAGAGAGTTTCACTTCCCAGGAATTCCCCATATCAGTTAAATTATAGAACTAGGCCCTACCCCTCCATTTAGATACAGACACTATTCAGGCAGTTCTCGCTTTGTTTTAGGAAAGAAGCAGCAAAACCAAGAAGGAACTGACACCCTGGAGAGTTGTTAAGATCTTGGGCAACCCTCTTCCAGTTTTTTTAAATCTTTAAACCCACCACCAAAAAAATTTGCATAGTGTTCTGTGAATAGTAGGTACTTAATAAATGTTGAATTTAATCCAAATTTAGCCCAAATTCATTGCTTTCTGAAATGTCTATTTGAGAGACAAGCATGAAATAAATGTATGCCTCTGCTTAAAATAATGTCTAAATATTAAACTAAAATGTAATTCAATCTTTTTATGTGATCATCTCATTTCCTGGTACCTCAGAAGGGATCAGAATAAAACAGGGACTAGTTTAAATAAATTGGTTGCCATAGCTATCAATTGTTCACACGCAAAGAATTATACCCATAGTCTATTTTACATAAATACCTTTTCAATGTGAATATTAAATTAGGGGAATCAATATCCTTCAAAAAGATTGCAATAGTCAATATAACGATGTTACAACTATAAGAATATTTGTAAACATTAGGCACATCATATCCTTCTAACCCCTTCTGCTTTATAATGCAAAATCTTGGAGAGGAGGAAATCCTCCCACTATAGCCCTCTTTGATTTTCTGCTAGAAGTAGGACAATATATCAAGATGTGGCAAGAAAACTGGCTAACTTTGAACAAATATGACTCACATTTCCTTACTGCCTCATACTTACAAAGCTCTTTAGATACATTATCTCATTTGATTTTTACAACAGCCCTTTGATGTGATCTGTGGAAGAGACACTGTTCCATTTTTCATATTGGGAAATGGAGACTTAGAGAAAGTGATTATCCCAGTCAGATAGCTAGTTAATGTCAAACCCAGACTTAAACCCAGGTCTCCCTCCCAGTGACAGACCTAGCACACTTTTCACTAATAAAAGTGTTCTTTCTGCCAAAACATTTTAATCTATGCATCCAAGGGCCTTGGGTGTGTGTGGGCGGGGGGGGGATGCTATTTGGGGAAGGTGATCACTTCATTCCTGTAGATATTCATAACAGATGACAGGTAAACAGACAAGCAGAAAGTCACTTATGACATCAGATTTAGAACTGGAAAGGACCTCAGAGGCCATCTAGTCCAATACCCTTTGTTTTACAGTTGAGAAAACTTAGGCTCAAAGAATTTAAGTGACTTGCCCAGAATCTAGTGTCTTAGATGGAATTTGAACCTAGGTTTTCCCAATTTCAAGTAAAGAGTTGTATCTACTACTCTACCCTCTCTTTATTTCTTCTGTAGCTTTTATACATCCTTTGACACTGACAAACATCTGGAGAAATCTCCATTTACAAATTCGTCATGCTTGATGTTGCATAACTTCTTCAACATAGCATTGATTTACCATTAGGCCACAAAGTTATCATAAAAAGTCACTTCCAATTCCAGAAATACCTAAAACATTCCAAGCTTCACCCTTAAAAACAAAATCGAATCCATAGGTTCCCAAAGCAGGTGATACTGCCCTTGAGGGACTCTGAAACAATCCAGGGAAGGCAGTAGTAGCCTCAGGTGCAATTTAGGGGTGTTGAATAAAAATAAGAGGGTGGTAGAAGCATAAGGAAAAAAGAGAAGAAAATTTTGAAAAACCATTCATACATGTTTCATTTGTTTTGTAACAGAGTTAAAGTCATAGCGATTACATTATTTTCCAAATAAACACACAAAATGCAAGTAGTCTGTCCACAAGCCTTAACAAGCAGGTGTTGGCAGCTGAATGTGTCTATTGGGAAGTCCAGCATGCATGGGCAGTGAATACATGTATGTAATGACTTGTTTATAATATGTATTATGATACTCTCTGGTTATGTGACATAATATTGGGGTTTTGTTTTGTTTTTTGTTGTGGTTTGGGGTTTTTTTTTTTTACTTTATTTGTGTGAAAAGGGTTTTGTAATTGTGTTCATATAGGCCCTGAGTTTGTTTTGGCAGGTAGATTCCCAAATATTTTATGTCTACAGTAACTTTAAATGGAATTTCTCTTTCTATCTCTTGCTGTTGGATTTTGTTAGAAATATATAGGAATGCAAAGGATTTATGTGGGTTTATTTTATATCCTGCAACTTTGCCAAATTTATTTATTGTCTCAAGTAGTTTTTTACTTGATTCTCTAGGATTCTCTAATATCATCATATCAACTGCAAAGAGTGATAGCTTAGTCTCCTCTTTGTCTAATTTGATTCCTTCAATTTCTTTTTCTTCTCATTCTCTGCTACTGCTAACATTTCTAGTACCAAACTGAATAAGAGGGGTAATAATGGACATCCTTATTTTACCCCTCATCTTACTGGAAATGCTTCTAGCTTATCTCCATTACATATAATACTTGCTGATAGTTTTAGATAGTTTAAATTAATTAGATAAATTAGTTTAAAGAAGACTCCATTTATTCCTATACTTTCTAGTGTTTTTAATAGGAATGGGTGTTTTATTTTGTCAAAAAACCTTTTCTGCATCTATTGAGATAATCATATGGCTTCTGCTAATTTTGTTGTTGATGTGATCAATTATACTAATAGTTTTCCTAATATTGAATCATCCTTGCATTCCTGAAATAAATCCTACCTGATCAAAGTGTAGTATTCTTGTGATAAGTTGTCATAGTCTTTTTGCTAATATTTCATTTAAAATTTTTACATCTATATGCATGAGGGAAATTTGTCTATAATTTTTTTCTCTGTTTTATCTCTTCCTGATTTAGGTATCAGTACCATATTTGTGTGTGATATAATATCGTATCATCAAAATTTCAAAGCAGGAAAAAAACCTGCAAGTTTACAATAAATTATTATTTAAAATGCATCATTTCTTTTTTAAAATATTTTATATTTTTAAATGATGCAAATTTAAAAAAAAAACTTTCCATGTTAAAGAAAGTAGATTTGGGGGGACAGGGGACTGAGAGTAAATTTTTTTAAAGAGGCAGTAAGTCAAATAAGTTTGGTTTAATCACACCCTGTCTTAGAAAACAATGTGGTATAGTGGGAAAGGATGTCATTTTCAGACCAAAGAAAGGGGTTGGGTCCTGACTAATACTAGTTTATTAGTGTGTCTACAAGAAGTTACTCAAACTCTACAAGCCCGGTTTCTTCAATCTGTCAAAAGGGAATAATACACTGGCTACCTCACTAAACTGGTGTGAGGAAAATGTTTTGTCAACTGTAGAGTTCTCTCTCAATGGCAGTTACCATTATTTAACTACAAGCTTCTTCCCATGAGGAATATGAAGCACAGATCACATGCCACCTCCTTCTAAATGTCTTCTCTGATTCACTCACCAGTTGGTATTTTCCCTTTCTTGGAATATGTTTTATATTATCTCATATGTATTCTATTTTCCTTATCTGAGTACATATAATTCCCTAATAGAATGCAATCTTCTAGAGGGCAGAGTTTACTTCTTTGTATTCACAGTACCTAGCTCAGTTCCTGTCACAAAGCAGATATATTTATAATAAAAGATCATTGAATTGGATCAATATACTAAAAAGGATTCTCTATCTATGAGTCAGTCTTCATTTTTAATTGAATTTTCTCCTTCAAATTTAGCCAAATGATGATGGAAATATGATTATTTAAATCAGTATTCAGAACAGTGACACATAGTACTTAATAAATCCTAGTTGATTGACTAATTCACTGTGTTCTCATCTTAATACATGAGGATTTACTTATTTCCCACATGAAACTGTGTATAAAACTCAATTTATACTGAGATGAGCAATAAAAATAAAGTTTGAAAAAGTAATAGAGAGTTTCAGAAAACCATTAAATCTACTAAATACTCCTCCATGCTTTTATACTGGCTATCTCCCAGGCCTGGAATGCTCTCTATTCTCAACCCTGCTTCCTGACTTTCTTAATGGCTCAGCTCAAATCCTACTTTCTACAAGAAGCCCATCTTCGTTATCCTCAAAATTAATGTTTTTCCTCTGGAATTACTTCCCATTACTCATGATGAAAAGTGCTATCCACTTCCAGGGAGATAACTGATGAACTCTGAGTGTAAAATGAAGTACAATTTTTCATATTTTCTTTATTTTTCGCACTTTTTTGGCAATATGGCCAATATGAAAATGTGTTTTTGCATGATTTCACATTTATAATTGATATTACTTGACTTCTAAATGTGTAGGGGAGGGGCTAAAGGGAGAGAATGAGGAACTCAAAATTTAAAAATAAAAAATGTTTAAAATTTTTTTTTAATAGAAAAAGAAATTACCTCCTATTTGCCCTAAAAATACCATGTATATACATAGTTCTTTGCATGCCATCTTCCTATTAGAATATGAACTCCTTGAGGATAGAGACGATTCTTTGGTGTTTCTTTATATCCCCCATACTTAGCCCAGTATCTGGCATACAGTAAGCACTTAATAAATGCTTGTTGACTTCTGCATTGTGGCTCATAGTATGATTGTTTTGGTCACTCATATTCATTATGATTACATAGGTGAATATGGAAAAGGCCTGTTGTTTTACCTGCTCAGAAAACTCCTAGCTATGAAAAGATCAAAATTAATATTACCTCTGATTTCTACAGTATTGATTTCATGCTGTGCAGATTTTTATAATTGAGTTAATATCTGCCTGAATGTACTTTGCTCAGGAATGCAGTTTTCCCTCTGAGTAGGTTTGAAGGTGTGGTTGAAAGGGAATATTGTTATCACTCACAGTTAGCCCTGGGGTCATCTGCTTGTTGTAGGTAAGCTTCAATCAGTTTAACCTGGTGCCAGCCCCGAAAAAACATATTATCTGTCCTTCCACATCCTTGTACCATTAGGTGAGACATTGTGCAATTAGGACAGTAAACTTGGTGCTACTGATCTCCCAGTCAAGATTTCAAAGACCAAATGAGTCCCACAAAATAATTAATATCCCTTAATTGCCAGAGGGACCAGTATTAGCCACATCTGAAGGCCAACCCACTTTTCCTATGATAACCAACAGTTCCAAAACTTCCCAGACTTCCCCCTTCTTTCCTGTATGTCAATAAAAAAGAGGTCCCCCTTCTCCATGAGGTCACTAGCCTTACTGAGATGCCCAATATGACCCACTTTGCTAGCAGATACATATGTCACTGTTTTTTGGTTTTTTTTTTAAGCAATCAGGGTTAAGTAACTTGCTCAAGGTTACACGGCCAGTTATTTCTGGGTGTGGTGCTGAGTGTCTGAGCCCAGGATTCGATCTCCAGGTCGTCCCAACACTGGAGCCGGTGCTCTTACTCGCTGAACCACCTGGCCGCCCCTTATGTCACTGTTAATAAACTGATTTTGCTTGGAGGATGTACCTCAGTTACCTTTATTGCATTTACTTGCCACCACGGCATACAAAGTCCCTCCACCTATGCAGAACACAACCAACTCAGTTGTAGAATAGAGGAAAGCACCTTTTGGTCATATCACAGAACTCTTGGCAATATAGTGAGGCCTAGAAATCCATATAGATTCCCAGGCCAATGGGAATTTTTCCAAAAGGTAAGACAAAACTTTCACACAAATCATGTTAGATCACTGGATCATAGGTTAAGGAAGGGTCCTTAATGGGCATCTAGTCCAACCCCCTCATTTTTCAGATAAGAAAATTTGGGCCCAGAAAAGTTATATGATTTGCCCAAGGTCATAAAGAGCCAGGATTTGAACTAAATTTCTCTGAATACAAATCCAGGACTCCCTCCACTACAGATTTTGCTAAAAGGATCAAAAAAACTTATAGCACTTTGTCACTAAACATTTTTAAGTGCCTACTATGTGCCAGGCATTGTTCTAAGGAATGAGGGTACAAAAATTGGCAAAAGACAATCCCTGCCCTCAAGGAGCTTGCAATCTAACAGGAGAGACAACATGGAAAGAAATATATAAAAAGCAAGCTTCATGAAGGATAAATAGCAGACAATTAATAGAGGGAAGTCATTGGAATTGAAGGGTTGGGAAGGGTTCCTATAGAACATAGGATTTTAGCTGGGACTTAAAGGAAGGGAGGTCAGAAATCAAAGCTGAGGAGGGAGGGCATTCCAGGTATGTGGGACAGTCAGAGAGAATTCTCAGAGAAGAGATTGAGCATCTATAATGAACTTAGAGAAGCTAAATTCTTTGGGGCACAATTATTTAATGGAAATGTCTGAAAAGAGTTTTCCATTCTGGGCTGCTCTCTAGGATCTGTGATGGATAAGCAGTTAATGAAACCCAGGATGGAATAACCATGTGGTTGCTTTAGGAGATTCAAGAAGTCTGGAAAGCTGAAGGCCAGAGAAAATCAAGTCATTGAAGAAGAGAAAGGTGCCTGAAAGTGGATTTCTGTACCAAGGAAACAGAAATAAATGTTGTCTTAAGGCAATGTCAATAAGGTCAGCAGGAGAGAGATTTTCAGAGATGAACACCCTTAAGACTTTCTGGGTTGCAGGATTTTGAATGATGGCTGACTTGTATCTTATTTTAGACAGAGAATAAAATACAGTGAATAGTCTAAGAAGTCTCCAAAGAGAAGGCAGGCAAAGTACATTTTGAGGGTATTCAGGAACTGAGGCCTTCATATTGTGAAAAGTTACCCAAGAAAAATTAGAAAAGAAAGAAGCTCTGAAGAAATAAAATGTGTTATTAAGAATTTCTAGCCTTGTCTTGCTCAATGGCACAATGCATTTTCTTTCTTTCAACTTCTTTCTTGTTTTTTTTTTAATAGATCATTCCATTGATTTATATATTTTAAATGCTCTCAGTAAAATGGGGGAAATTCTAGAAACTTCTTAATTGATTCTAAGGTTATGAAACTGCAAAAATCAATAGGGCCCTTTTTCTTGGCATTAAACACTGAATTATATTTCTTCTACCTTCTATTTCAGTGAAGGTAAAAAGGTTATTACCAAGATTTTTTATCTAGTTCTATGATTTCACTGTTATGATGAACTCCCAATAAGGAAATTTCCTACACAAATGCAAATCGGTACTTTTTCTGGTCTGGGTGAGTTGCCTGGGATACTGAGAGAAGCAAATTGTCTATAGTCACCCAACCAACCTGTATCAAAGGCAGGATCTTGACCCCAAAGTTGGGCATCTATCCACTGCACCATACTGTCTCTCATCTATTTTCAATACTTAGAACTTACAGAACTCACCAAACTTCAGAAGTCACCCAAGTGAATCCATAACTGAATAGGAATCCTTTCTATGTCATTCTTTATGAGTGGTAATTTTCATTACCCTAAGTGTTTTTCCACAAATGAAGAACCAATGCAATCAAGATTAGAAGGAAAGCAGGAAACTGGAAGGGGAGTGGGGATTTATAGCAAGTTTTTCTGATAAAGGTCTCATTTCTGAAATACATAGAGAACTGAGTTAAATTAATAATATGAGTCATTCCCTAATTAATAAATGGTCAAAGGATATAAAGAGGAAGTTTTCAGATGAAGAAACCAAAGCGATCTATAGCCATATAAGAAAAATGTTCTAACGCAGTATCGATTAGAAAGATGCAAACTAAAACAATTCTCAATTACCACCTCATACCTATCAGTTGACTAATAAAACAAAAAAGTAAAATGATAACCCTTGGAGGGCATGTGGGAAAATTGGGACATTAATGGACTGCTGGTGGAGTTGTGAACTGATCCAACCGTTCTGGAGAGCAATTTGGAACTATGCCCAAAGGGCTATAAAACTGAATACCCTTTGACCCAGCAATACCACTACTTGGTTGGTATCCCAAAGAGAAAAGAAAAAGGGGGGCCAGGGGAAGGATCTATTTGTACAAAAATATTTATAGCAGCTCTTTCTGTGGTGACAAAGAACTAGAAACTAGAAGGATACTCATCAATTGGGGTATGACTGAATAAGTTGTGGTATATGACTGTGATAACACTATTGTGCTATGAGAAATGATAAGCAATTTTGAGACCATCAGAGATAGAGAATTCATGACCACTTAAAAGTATCTATTCCATTGGGAGACTTCTCTAATAGTTGTGAAAATCTTCTCCCTCTTTCTTCTTCATCAAGCAAAAATCTTCATCCCTATAGTTTTCCCCTAGTTTTTACTTCTAGAGGAAAGAACAAGTCTAATACTTCTTTCACCTAAGAGCCCTTCAAAACTGAAAATAACTATAGTATTTTCCACAAAATCTCCTCCTTCCTAGGCCAAATAGTACCAATGTCTTTGACCAATCCTTAGATGGTGTGGCTTCGAGTTAACTCACTATCCTTATAACCCTCATCTGGAGTGTTCCGGTTCAGCAAAGAGTTTCCTCATTTTTGTTACCCAAAACTAAAGAAAAAAGTTAACAGAGAGATCATCACCTACCTCAATACAGATATTGTTTCCAATGATGCAAACCATAATTATATCAGGATCTTTGCCATCATAGCATACTTAGCTTGAAGCCATTTCTTGAACAATGGTCTCTTACTGCCTAGGTTGCTCTCTGGAAATAAACTAGTTATTTGAGGAAGTAGAATGATCACTTTTAGCCCACAGGATATATCTTTAAATGGCACCCTCATTGCTTTAAAGAATTTATCAGTATCTCCAAATATCAAAACTCACTCCCAGGGAACAGCTGAGGAATTTGAAAAATATGTCTTCTAGGTTTTGTTTGAAAAGGTCTAGCAATACCTAGATTGGGGAAGACAATTAATTAACTAATTAATTTTTCAAACCCACTAACATCCCAAGGCAGTCCATTCCATTTTTGGACAGTTCTAACTGGTAGAATGAGTTGCCTTCCATTAAGCCAAAATTTGCTTTTCTATGATTTCTATCCATTCCTCCTATCTCTAAAAGACCAAGCAGGACAAGTGTGATCCCTCTTCCACATACCAAACATTCAATACTTGAAGAAAACAATCACACCTCCTACCTTGCCCCAGGCCTTCTCTTTTCCAGGATAACTTTCCAAGTTCCTTCAAAAATGTTCATCTGGAATGGTCTCTAGTCACCTTCTCTGGGATATACTCCAACCTGTCTATCTTTCCTCAAAAATGCCTTTGAACTGAAATGTCCTTGTTTTTCTAATTCTGGACTAGCTCAGTAAGTAAAAACAGTTTTTAAAAAAGAATTTCCCCATAAACAACTTAGGTTTAGGTTTTTCCCCCCTCCACGCTCCCTTTGGTGAAATAAAAAGTATTGATAAATACTAAACAACACGCCAAATAAATACCATAGTTCAGTGTAACGAGCCTCGGGGAACCACTGGTAGCTTGCTGAAAGCTGCCAGCCATGAAGTATTGTGCTTTACAATCATGCTTAAGCGTTTTAAAAAAATTAACATTTATACAAGCTTTAAAATTTGTAAAGCACTTTACATTATCTAATGTAAGCCTCACCACAACCCTGCAAGATATATTGTCTTCATTTTACGGATGAGGAAAATGAGACCATAGAAGGAAAGAGAACTACCTAGAATCACATAGCTCATACCAGAGACAGGACAGGAACATCATTATGTGTGACTAGAAGTCCAACACTCCATTCACTAATACAGACACATATACATACACACACATACATCCTTATATGTCGGGTGTGTGTGTATTATATGTATATGTGTCTGTGTGTATGTATTATATGTGTGTATTATATGTATGTATCTATGTGTGTGTCTGTCTATGTGTGTATTTAGTGTGTGAGTGTATTTGTTTGTATGTGTATAAATGCTCTAAAAGGATCATGGAGCTAAAAGGGACCCACGGGACAGAGTCCAACTTTTGATGTTTTTAAAGATGAGGAATCTGAACTACAGTGAGATTAGTGTCTTGCCCAGAGTTACATAGCTATTAAATCTCTAAGGCATGATTTGAAATCATTTTTCTCCCTCCCAATCCAGCTCTCTGTCTTAAGATACCACCCCGTAGCCTCAGGAATCATAGAATCATTGTGATGTTTTAAAAGGTTGAGACATATGATTTCGGGGAATTAGTCATTCTGTTAATAAGGTAAGCATTTTATTAATAAAAGGAATGGTCATTTGGCCATCATTCTTGGACCAAAGACAAACCATGGCAGTGGGCTCACAGTTTATATGCGCTTGGAGGAGTCACTATTCCTGAAGGTGTCAGTCTGATTGATTAATAATTAATGAGAGAGAATGAATATTACAATGAGAGGTGGACCTATTTTAATTAGCGACCGAAGGATGTAACTTTGATTATGTCAGTCTCTAAGGGAAATCTAGACAAAAGACCTATGTCCCCTACCCAAGCCTGAGCAGAACTCAATGGGCAGGAGTTTCACCTTAGATTAAATCCCTGGTAGAGTTGGGTGGGGCAGCAATACCTAGATTGGGGAGGACAATTAGTTAATTAATTAATTCCATCTGCTACCATCAGTCCTGTCCTTCAGAGGCTGTCTTGAAATAAAGAATTTACAAAAAGGGGGGAGAACTCTGGATCTCCCCAAATCAGTGGTTATTAAGAATCATTTCTCTCACACAGATATCTGGTCAGAAGGAATCTCAGAGTCCATCTAGTTCAACCTCTTCGTTTTACAGATGAGGAAAATGATAAGTGATAAGTGAGTGTCAATCTGATTATTTGTAAGAATTAACTATTATTTTCAAAAGCTGACTACAGTTTTTAAAAACAAAGAAAGAATTCTTTTTAGTTCCCATTATACATTGACTTATCTCCAAAGTAATCTTCTAATGAGGAATATCTTCTGGCAATTCTATTTCTTTCTATTGCATAAATAATTCTATCTCAATTTCAATCTAAAAAGCAAACTGGTTCTCCAGATAATCACACTTAGTTCTTCTGTGGCCTTTTTTTCCTCAAAAATTTATTTATTTATTTTTAGTTTTCAATATTCATTTCCACAAGATTTTGAGTTACAAATTTTTCTCCCCATTTTTTCCTACACCCCACGCCAAAACACCAAGCCCACTGAATACCCTTCCCTCAATATGTTCTCTCTTCTATCCTCTCCCATACCCCCCTAACTTTCTAGTAGGGCAAGATGGATTTGTATACTCCAGTACCTGCATATCTGATTTCCCAGTTGCATGTAAAAAAACATTTTTTTTAACTTTGTTTTTAAAACTTTGAGTTCCAGATTTTTGTCCCTTATTTTCTCACCCACCCCTACTGGGAAGATAAGCAATTCAATATAGGTTGTACATGTGTAGTTACACAAAACATTTCCATAGTAGTTATATTATGAAAGACTAACTATAATTCTCTCCATCCTATCCCACCCACACTTCTGTGGCCTCCTTTAAGGTATGTCAGTGTTCTATTAATTAGATAGAGGCCATAAAATCAAACTCATTGCTATGCATTTTCTCTTTCCAAATTTTAGAATTGCAATCATTGATGTGTTAGTACCCCATTCCTTGACCTTTCACCAGTTTTACCCAGATAACTTATGGATGCCTAAATGATAAAACAAGATCGGTTTTAGAGATGTCTTCATTAAAAACATCAATACAAGCGCCCTTAGGGTACATTAAATTAGAACCATATGTCTTTACTTTAGGACTTTCAGAGAGGAACAAGGGCCTAAGCAGTGACTCAGGGAGATCTCAATTTAAGGAAAAAGAAATCCCTCTACCAGTGTTTAAAACCCTTCATACGGTTCATATTTATACTCTCAGCTCATAAACTACTATCCCAGATATCACTACATAAAACATCTGGGACTACCCATTATGCCTCATACCATACATAGATACCCCAAGGAGCCTTTCATGACTTCCTTTTTAAATTCAGGCTGCGCCTGATGTTTTATATTCTTTTGTAATCTTTCTCTTTGAAAAAAATCTTGAAAAATTAACCCCTAGAGGTCATTACAATGTGTCACTTCTACCATGGACTGCTTCTATATAGGGGTGTGTGAAAAGCCTTAGAACACCTTTAAGCTTTAATAATAAAAAATTACCTAAGACTTTTGGATATCCTGCATTTAAATAAGCCAGCCATAATCCTTGGTATCAACTTCTTAAGGGTCATTTCTAATTCCTCACATTCTCTTTCTCTCTCTCTCTCTCTCTCTCTCTCTCTATATATATATATATATATATATATATATATATATATATATATATAT